>NC_132802.1:37507861-37560884 GCF_048594095.1 Paramormyrops kingsleyae
ACCGTTTTCCTATAATGGTAGGTCGAACTCTTATTGGGGAAGCGCAGGTTTCATGAAATGAACTCAGAATGTCAAGTTATAATGAAATCTTCATTTTGTGTTAGTTTGTCATGATTTCTTCACGAAAACACGTTTTCCTATAATGGTAGGTCGAACTCTTATTGGGGAAGCGCAGGTTTCATGAAATGAACTCAGAATGTCAAGTTATAATGAAATCTTCATTTTGTGTTAGTTTGTCATGATTTCTTCACGAAAACACGTTTTCCTATAATGGTAGGTCGAACTCTTATTGGGGAAGCGCAGGTTTCATGAAATGAACTCAGAATGTCAAGTTATAATGAAATCTTCATTTCGTGTTAGTTTGTCATGATTTCTTCACGAAAACACGTTTTCCTATAATGGTAGGTCGAACTCTTATTGGGGAAGCGCAGGTTTCATGAAATGAACTCAGAATGTCAAGTTATAATGAAATCTTCATTTCGTGTTAGTTTGTCATGATTTCTTCACGAAAACACGTTTTCCTATAATGGTAGGTCGAACTCTTATTGGGGAAGCGCAGGTTTCATGAAATGAACTCAGAATGTCAAGTTATAATGAAATCTTCATTTTGTGTTAGTTTGTCATGATTTCTTCACGAAAACACGTTTTCCTATAATGGTAGGTCGAACTCTTATTGGGGAAGCGCAGGTTTCATGAAATGAACTCAGAATGTCAAGTTATAATGAAATCTTCATTTCGTGTTAGTTTGTCATGATTTCTTCACGAAAACACGTTTTCCTATAATGGTAGGTCGAACTCTTATTGGGGAAGCGCAGGTTTCATGAAATGAACTCAGAATGTCAAGTTATAATGAAATCTTCATTTCGTGTTAGTTTGTCATGATTTCTTCACGAAAACACGTTTTCCTATAATGGTAGGTCGAACTCTTATTGGGGAAGCGCAGGTTTCATGAAATGAACTCAGAATGTCAAGTTATAATGAAATCTTCATTTTGTGTTAGTTTGTCATGATTTCTTCACGAAAACACGTTTTCCTATAATGGTAGGTCGAACTCTTATTGGGGAAGCGCAGGTTTCATGAAATGAACTCAGAATGTCAAGTTATAATGAAATCTTCATTTCGTGTTAGTTTGTCATGATTTCTTCACGAAAACACGTTTTCCTATAATGGTAGGTCGAACTCTTATTGGGGAAGCGCAGGTTTCATGAAATGAACTCAGAATGTCAAGTTATAATGAAATCTTCATTTCGTGTTAGTTTGTCATGATTTCTTCACGAAAACACGTTTTCCTATAATGGTAGGTCGAACTCTTATTGGGGAAGCGCAGGTTTCATGAAATGAACTCAGAATGTCAAGTTATAATGAAATCTTCATTTCGTGTTAGTTTGTCATGATTTCTTCACGAAAACACGTTTTCCTATAATGGTAGGTCGAACTCTTATTGGGGAAGCGCAGGTTTCATGAAATGAACTCAGAATGTCAAGTTATAATGAAATCTTCATTTCGTGTTAGTTTGTCATGATTTCTTCACGAAAACACGTTTTCCTATAATGGTAGGTCGAACTCTTATTGGGGAAGCGCAGGTTTCATGAAATGAACTCAGAATGTCAAGTTATAATGAAATCTTCATTTTGTGTTAGTTTGTCATGATTTCTTCACGAAAACACGTTTTCCTATAATGGTAGGTCGAACTCTTATTGGGGAAGCGCAGGTTTCATGAAATGAACTCAGAATGTCAAGTTATAATGAAATCTTCATTTTGTGTTAGTTTGTCATGATTTCTTCACGAAAACACGTTTTCCTATAATGGTAGGTCGAACTCTTATTGGGGAAGCGCAGGTTTCATGAAATGAACTCAGAATGTCAAGTTATAATGAAATCTTCATTTCGTGTTAGTTTGTCATGATTTCTTCACGAAAACACGTTTTCCTATAATGGTAGGTCGAACTCTTATTGGGGAAGCGCAGGTTTCATGAAATGAACTCAGAATGTCAAGTTATAATGAAATCTTCATTTCGTGTTAGTTTGTCATGATTTCTTCACGAAAACACGTTTTCCTATAATGGTAGGTCGAACTCTTATTGGGGAAGCGCAGGTTTCATGAAATGAACTCAGAATGTCAAGTTATAATGAAATCTTCATTTTGTGTTAGTTTGTCATGATTTCTTCACGAAAACACGTTTTCCTATAATGGTAGGTCGAACTCTTATTGGGGAAGCGCAGGTTTCATGAAATGAACTCAGAATGTCAAGTTATAATGAAATCTTCATTTTGTGTTAGTTTGTCATGATTTCTTCACGAAAACACGTTTTCCTATAATGGTAGGTCGAACTCTTATTGGGGAAGCGCAGGTTTCATGAAATGAACTCAGAATGTCAAGTTATAATGAAATCTTCATTTTGTGTTAGTTTGTCATGATTTCTTCACGAAAACACGTTTTCCTATAATGGTAGGTCGAACTCTTATTGGGGAAGCGCAGGTTTCATGAAATGAACTCAGAATGTCAAGTTATAATGAAATCTTCATTTTGTGTTAGTTTGTCATGATTTCTTCACGAAAACACGTTTTCCTATAATGGTAGGTCGAACTCTTATTGGGGAAGCGCAGGTTTCATGAAATGAACTCAGAATGTCAAGTTATAATGAAATCTTCATTTTGTGTTAGTTTGTCATGATTTCTTCACGAAAACACGTTTTCCTATAATGGTAGGTCGAACTCTTATAGGGGAAGCGCAGGTTTCATGAAATGAACTCAGAATGTCAAGTTATAATGAAATCTTCATTTTGTGTTAGTTTGTCATGATTTCTTCACGAAAACACGTTTTCCTATAATGTTAGGTCGAACTCTTATTGGGGAAGCGCAGGTTTCATGAAATGAACTCAGAATGTCAAGTTATAATGAAATCTTCATTTTGTGTTAGTTTGTCATGATTTCTTCACGAAAACACGTTTTCCTATAATGGTAGGTCGAACTCTTATTGGGGAAGCGCAGGTTTCATGAAATGAACTCAGAATGTCAAGTTATAATGAAATCTTCATTTTGTGTTAGTTTGTCATGATTTCTTCACGAAAACACGTTTTCCTATAATGGTAGGTCGAACTCTTATTGGGGAAGCGCAGGTTTCATGAAATGAACTCAGAATGTCAAGTTATAATGAAATCTTCATTTTGTGTTAGTTTGTCATGATTTCTTCACGAAAACACGTTTTCCTATAATGGTAGGTCGAACTCTTATTGGGGAAGCGCAGGTTTCATGAAATGAACTCAGAATGTCAAGTTATAATGAAATCTTCATTTTGTGTTAGTTTGTCATGATTTCTTCACGAAAACACGTTTTCCTATAATGGTAGGTCGAACTCTTATTGGGGAAGCGCAGGTTTCATGAAATGAACTCAGAATGTCAAGTTATAATGAAATCTTCATTTTGTGTTAGTTTGTCATGATTTCTTCACGAAAACACGTTTTCCTATAATGGTAGGTCGAACTCTTATTGGGGAAGCGCAGGTTTCATGAAATGAACTCAGAATGTCAAGTTATAATGAAATCTTCATTTTGTGTTAGTTTGTCATGATTTCTTCACGAAAACACGTTTTCCTATAATGGTAGGTCGAACTCTTATTGGGGAAGCGCAGGTTTCATGAAATGAACTCAGAATGTCAAGTTATAATGAAATCTTCATTTTGTGTTAGTTTGTCATGATTTCTTCACGAAAACACGTTTTCCTATAATGGTAGGTCGAACTCTTATTGGGGAAGCGCAGGTTTCATGAAATGAACTCAGAATGTCAAGTTATAATGAAATCTTCATTTTGTGTTAGTTTGTCATGATTTCTTCACGAAAACACGTTTTCCTATAATGGTAGGTCGAACTCTTATTGGGGAAGCGCAGGTTTCATGAAATGAACTCAGAATGTCAAGTTATAATGAAATCTTCATTTTGTGTTAGTTTGTCATGATTTCTTCACGAAAACACGTTTTCCTATAATGGTAGGTCGAACTCTTATTGGGGAAGCGCAGGTTTCATGAAATGAACTCAGAATGTCAAGTTATAATGAAATCTTCATTTCGTGTTAGTTTGTCATGATTTCTTCACGAAAACACGTTTTCCTATAATGGTAGGTCGAACTCTTATTGGGGAAGCGCAGGTTTCATGAAATGAACTCAGAATGTCAAGTTATAATGAAATCTTCATTTCGTGTTAGTTTGTCATGATTTCTTCACGAAAACACGTTTTCCTATAATGGTAGGTCGAACTCTTATTGGGGAAGCGCAGGTTTCATGAAATGAACTCAGAATGTCAAGTTATAATGAAATCTTCATTTCGTGTTAGTTTGTCATGATTTCTTCACGAAAACACGTTTTCCTATAATGGTAGGTCGAACTCTTATTGGGGAAGCGCAGGTTTCATGAAATGAACTCAGAATGTCAAGTTATAATGAAATCTTCATTTTCGTGTTAGTTTGTCATGATTTCTTCACGAAAACACGTTTTCCTATAATGGTAGGTCGAACTCTTATTGGGGAAGCGCAGGTTTCATGAAATGAACTCAGAATGTCAAGTTATAATGAAATCTTCATTTTGTGTTAGTTTGTCATGATTTCTTCACGAAAACACGTTTTCCTATAATGGTAGGTCGAACTCTTATTGGGGAAGCGCAGGTTTCATGAAATGAACTCAGAATGTCAAGTTATAATGAAATCTTCATTTTGTGTTAGTTTGTCATGATTTCTTCACGAAAACACGTTTTCCTATAATGGTAGGTCGAACTCTTATTGGGGAAGCGCAGGTTTCATGAAATGAACTCAGAATGTCAAGTTATAATGAAATCTTCATTTCGTGTTAGTTTGTCATGATTTCTTCACGAAAACACGTTTTCCTATAATGGTAGGTCGAACTCTTATTGGGGAAGCGCAGGTTTCATGAAATGAACTCAGAATGTCAAGTTATAATGAAATCTTCATTTCGTGTTAGTTTGTCATGATTTCTTCACGAAAACACGTTTTCCTATAATGGTAGGTCGAACTCTTATTGGGGAAGCGCAGGTTTCATGAAATGAACTCAGAATGTCAAGTTATAATGAAATCTTCATTTTGTGTTAGTTTGTCATGATTTCTTCACGAAAACACGTTTTCCTATAATGGTAGGTCGAACTCTTATTGGGGAAGCGCAGGTTTCATGAAATGAACTCAGAATGTCAAGTTATAATGAAATCTTCATTTCGTGTTAGTTTGTCATGATTTCTTCACGAAAACACGTTTTCCTATAATGGTAGGTCGAACTCTTATTGGGGAAGCGCAGGTTTCATGAAATGAACTCAGAATGTCAAGTTATAATGAAATCTTCATTTCGTGTTAGTTTGTCATGATTTCTTCACGAAAACACGTTTTCCTATAATGGTAGGTCGAACTCTTATTGGGGAAGCGCAGGTTTCATGAAATGAACTCAGAATGTCAAGTTATAATGAAATCTTCATTTCGTGTTAGTTTGTCATGATTTCTTCACGAAAACACGTTTTCCTATAATGGTAGGTCGAACTCTTATTGGGGAAGCGCAGGTTTCATGAAATGAACTCAGAATGTCAAGTTATAATGAAATCTTCATTTTGTGTTAGTTTGTCATGATTTCTTCACGAAAACACGTTTTCCTATAATGGTAGGTCGAACTCTTATTGGGGAAGCGCAGGTTTCATGAAATGAACTCAGAATGTCAAGTTATAATGAAATCTTCATTTCGTGTTAGTTTGTCATGATTTCTTCACGAAAACACGTTTTCCTATAATGGTAGGTCGAACTCTTATTGGGGAAGCGCAGGTTTCATGAAATGAACTCAGAATGTCAAGTTATAATGAAATCTTCATTTCGTGTTAGTTTGTCATGATTTCTTCACGAAAACACGTTTTCCTATAATGGTAGGTCGAACTCTTATTGGGGAAGCGCAGGTTTCATGAAATGAACTCAGAATGTCAAGTTATAATGAAATCTTCATTTTGTGTTAGTTTGTCATGATTTCTTCACGAAAACACGTTTTCCTATAATGGTAGGTCGAACTCTTATTGGGGAAGCGCAGGTTTCATGAAATGAACTCAGAATGTCAAGTTATAATGAAATCTTCATTTTGTGTTAGTTTGTCATGATTTCTTCACGAAAACACGTTTTCCTATAATGGTAGGTCGAACTCTTATTGGGGAAGCGCAGGTTTCATGAAATGAACTCAGAATGTCAAGTTATAATGAAATCTTCATTTCGTGTTAGTTTGTCATGATTTCTTCACGAAAACACGTTTTCCTATAATGGTAGGTCGAACTCTTATTGGGGAAGCGCAGGTTTCATGAAATGAACTCAGAATGTCAAGTTATAATGAAATCTTCATTTTGTGTTAGTTTGTCATGATTTCTTCACGAAAACACGTTTTCCTATAATGGTAGGTCGAACTCTTATTGGGGAAGCGCAGGTTTCATGAAATGAACTCAGAATGTCAAGTTATAATGAAATCTTCATTTCGTGTTAGTTTGTCATGATTTCTTCACGAAAACACGTTTTCCTATAATGGTAGGTCGAACTCTTATTGGGGAAGCGCAGGTTTCATGAAATGAACTCAGAATGTCAAGTTATAATGAAATCTTCATTTCGTGTTAGTTTGTCATGATTTCTTCACGAAAACACGTTTTCCTATAATGGTAGGTCGAACTCTTATTGGGGAAGCGCAGGTTTCATGAAATGAACTCAGAATGTCAAGTTATAATGAAATCTTCATTTCGTGTTAGTTTGTCATGATTTCTTCACGAAAACACGTTTTCCTATAATGGTAGGTCGAACTCTTATTGGGGAAGCGCAGGTTTCATGAAATGAACTCAGAATGTCAAGTTATAATGAAATCTTCATTTTGTGTTAGTTTGTCATGATTTCTTCACGAAAACACGTTTTCCTATAATGGTAGGTCGAACTCTTATTGGGGAAGCGCAGGTTTCATGAAATGAACTCAGAATGTCAAGTTATAATGAAATCTTCATTTCGTGTTAGTTTGTCATGATTTCTTCACGAAAACACGTTTTCCTATAATGGTAGGTCGAACTCTTATTGGGGAAGCGCAGGTTTCATGAAATGAACTCAGAATGTCAAGTTATAATGAAATCTTCATTTCGTGTTAGTTTGTCATGATTTCTTCACGAAAACACGTTTTCCTATAATGGTAGGTCGAACTCTTATTGGGGAAGCGCAGGTTTCATGAAATGAACTCAGAATGTCAAGTTATAATGAAATCTTCATTTCGTGTTAGTTTGTCATGATTTCTTCACGAAAACACGTTTTCCTATAATGGTAGGTCGAACTCTTATTGGGGAAGCGCAGGTTTCATGAAATGAACTCAGAATGTCAAGTTATAATGAAATCTTCATTTTGTGTTAGTTTGTCATGATTTCTTCACGAAAACACGTTTTCCTATAATGGTAGGTCGAACTCTTATTGGGAAGCGCAGGTTTCATGAAATGAACTCAGAATGTCAAGTTATAATGAAATCTTCATTTTGTGTTAGTTTGTCATGATTTCTTCACGAAAACACGTTTTCCTATAATGGTAGGTCGAACTCTTATTGGGGAAGCGCAGGTTTCATGAAATGAACTCAGAATGTCAAGTTATAATGAAATCTTCATTTTGTGTTAGTTTGTCATGATTTCTTCACGAAAACACGTTTTCCTATAATGGTAGGTCGAACTCTTATTGGGGAAGCGCAGGTTTCATGAAATGAACTCAGAATGTCAAGTTATAATGAAATCTTCATTTCGTGTTAGTTTGTCATGATTTCTTCACGAAAACACGTTTTCCTATAATGGTAGGTCGAACTCTTATTGGGGAAGCGCAGGTTTCATGAAATGAACTCAGAATGTCAAGTTATAATGAAATCTTCATTTCGTGTTAGTTTGTCATGATTTCTTCACGAAAACACGTTTTCCTATAATGGTAGGTCGAACTCTTATTGGGGAAGCGCAGGTTTCATGAAATGAACTCAGAATGTCAAGTTATAATGAAATCTTCATTTCGTGTTAGTTTGTCATGATTTCTTCACGAAAACACGTTTTCCTATAATGGTAGGTCGAACTCTTATTGGGGAAGCGCAGGTTTCATGAAATGAACTCAGAATGTCAAGTTATAATGAAATCTTCATTTTGTGTTAGTTTGTCATGATTTCTTCACGAAAACACGTTTTCCTATAATGGTAGGTCGAACTCTTATTGGGGAAGCGCAGGTTTCATGAAATGAACTCAGAATGTCAAGTTATAATGAAATCTTCATTTTGTGTTAGTTTGTCATGATTTCTTCACGAAAACACGTTTTCCTATAATGGTAGGTCGAACTCTTATTGGGGAAGCGCAGGTTTCATGAAATGAACTCAGAATGTCAAGTTATAATGAAATCTTCATTTCGTGTTAGTTTGTCATGATTTCTTCACGAAAACACGTTTTCCTATAATGGTAGGTCGAACTCTTATTGGGGAAGCGCAGGTTTCATGAAATGAACTCAGAATGTCAAGTTATAATGAAATCTTCATTTCGTGTTAGTTTGTCATGATTTCTTCACGAAAACACGTTTTCCTATAATGGTAGGTCGAACTCTTATTGGGGAAGCGCAGGTTTCATGAAATGAACTCAGAATGTCAAGTTATAATGAAATCTTCATTTTGTGTTAGTTTGTCATGATTTCTTCACGAAAACACGTTTTCCTATAATGGTAGGTCGAACTCTTATTGGGGAAGCGCAGGTTTCATGAAATGAACTCAGAATGTCAAGTTATAATGAAATCTTCATTTCGTGTTAGTTTGTCATGATTTCTTCACGAAAACACGTTTTCCTATAATGGTAGGTCGAACTCTTATAGGGAAAGCGCAGGTTTCATGAAATGAACTCAGAATGTCAAGTTATAATGAAATCTTCATTTTGTGTTAGTTTGTCATGATTTCTTCACGAAAACACGTTTTCCTATAATGGTAGGTCGAACTCTTATTGGGGAAGCGCAGGTTTCATGAAATGAACTCAGAATGTCAAGTTATAATGAAATCTTCATTTTGTGTTAGTTTGTCATGATTTCTTCACGAAAACACGTTTTCCTATAATGGTAGGTCGAACTCTTATTGGGGAAGCGCAGGTTTCATGAAATGAACTCAGAATGTCAAGTTATAATGAAATCTTCATTTCGTGTTAGTTTGTCATGATTTCTTCACGAAAACACGTTTTCCTATAATGGTAGGTCGAACTCTTATTGGGGAAGCGCAGGTTTCATGAAATGAACTCAGAATGTCAAGTTATAATGAAATCTTCATTTCGTGTTAGTTTGTCATGATTTCTTCACGAAAACACGTTTTCCTATAATGGTAGGTCGAACTCTTATTGGGGAAGCGCAGGTTTCATGAAATGAACTCAGAATGTCAAGTTATAATGAAATCTTCATTTTGTGTTAGTTTGTCATGATTTCTTCACGAAAACACGTTTTCCTATAATGGTAGGTCGAACTCTTATTGGGGAAGCGCAGGTTTCATGAAATGAACTCAGAATGTCAAGTTATAATGAAATCTTCATTTCGTGTTAGTTTGTCATGATTTCTTCACGAAAACACGTTTTCCTATAATGGTAGGTCGAACTCTTATTGGGGAAGCGCAGGTTTCATGAAATGAACTCAGAATGTCAAGTTATAATGAAATCTTCATTTCGTGTTAGTTTGTCATGATTTCTTCACGAAAACACGTTTTCCTATAATGGTAGGTCGAACTCTTATTGGGGAAGCGCAGGTTTCATGAAATGAACTCAGAATGTCAAGTTATAATGAAATCTTCATTTCGTGTTAGTTTGTCATGATTTCTTCACGAAAACACGTTTTCCTATAATGGTAGGTCGAACTCTTATTGGGGAAGCGCAGGTTTCATGAAATGAACTCAGAATGTCAAGTTATAATGAAATCTTCATTTCGTGTTAGTTTGTCATGATTTCTTCACGAAAACACGTTTTCCTATAATGGTAGGTCGAACTCTTATTGGGGAAGCGCAGGTTTCATGAAATGAACTCAGAATGTCAAGTTATAATGAAATCTTCATTTTGTGTTAGTTTGTCATGATTTCTTCACGAAAACACGTTTTCCTATAATGGTAGGTCGAACTCTTATTGGGGAAGCGCAGGTTTCATGAAATGAACTCAGAATGTCAAGTTATAATGAAATCTTCATTTCGTGTTAGTTTGTCATGATTTCTTCACGAAAACACGTTTTCCTATAATGGTAGGTCGAACTCTTATTGGGGAAGCGCAGGTTTCATGAAATGAACTCAGAATGTCAAGTTATAATGAAATCTTCATTTCGTGTTAGTTTGTCATGATTTCTTCACGAAAACACGTTTTCCTATAATGGTAGGTCGAACTCTTATTGGGGAAGCGCAGGTTTCATGAAATGAACTCAGAATGTCAAGTTATAATGAAATCTTCATTTCGTGTTAGTTTGTCATGATTTCTTCACGAAAACACGTTTTCCTATAATGGTAGGTCGAACTCTTATTGGGGAAGCGCAGGTTTCATGAAATGAACTCAGAATGTCAAGTTATAATGAAATCTTCATTTCGTGTTAGTTTGTCATGATTTCTTCACGAAAACACGTTTTCCTATAATGGTAGGTCGAACTCTTATTGGGGAAGCGCAGGTTTCATGAAATGAACTCAGAATGTCAAGTTATAATGAAATCTTCATTTTGTGTTAGTTTGTCATGATTTCTTCACGAAAACACGTTTTCCTATAATGGTAGGTCGAACTCTTATTGGGGAAGCGCAGGTTTCATGAAATGAACTCAGAATGTCAAGTTATAATGAAATCTTCATTTCGTGTTAGTTTGTCATGATTTCTTCACGAAAACACGTTTTCCTATAATGGTAGGTCGAACTCTTATTGGGGAAGCGCAGGTTTCATGAAATGAACTCAGAATGTCAAGTTATAATGAAATCTTCATTTTGTGTTAGTTTGTCATGATTTCTCACGAAAACACATTTTCCTATAATGTTAGGTCGAACTCTTATAGGGGAAGCGCAGGTTTCATGAAATGAACTCAGAATGTCAAGTTATAATGAAATCTTCATTTCGTGTTAGTTTTTCATGATTTCTTCACGAAAACACGTTTTCCTATAATGGTAGGTCGAACTCTTATTGGGGAAGCGCAGGTTTCATGAAATGAACTCAGAATGTCAAGTTATAATGAAATCTTCATTTCGTGTTAGTTTGTCATGATTTCTTCACGAAAACACGTTTTCCTATAATGGTAGGTCGAACTCTTATTGGGGAAGCGCAGGTTTCATGAAATGAACTCAGAATGTCAAGTTATAATGAAATCTTCATTTCGTGTTAGTTTGTCATGATTTCTTCACGAAAACACGTTTTCCTATAATGGTAGGTCGAACTCTTATTGGGGAAGCGCAGGTTTCATGAAATGAACTCAGAATGTCAAGTTATAATGAAATCTTCATTTCGTGTTAGTTTGTCATGATTTCTTCACGAAAACTCGTTTTCCTATAATGGTAGGTCGAACTCTTATAGGGAAAGCGCAGGTTTCATGAAATGAACTCAGAATGTCAAGTTATAATGAAATCTTCATTTTGTGTTAGTTTGTCATGATTTCTTCACGAAAACACGTTTTCCTATAATGGTAGGTCGAACTCTTATTGGGGAAGCGCAGGTTTCATGAAATGAACTCAGAATGTCAAGTTATAATGAAATCTTCATTTCGTGTTAGTTTGTCATGATTTCTTCACGAAAACACGTTTTCCTATAATGGTAGGTCGAACTCTTATTGGGGAAGCGCAGGTTTCATGAAATGAACTCAGAATGTCAAGTTATAATGAAATCTTCATTTTGTGTTAGTTTGTCATGATTTCTTCACGAAAACACGTTTTCCTATAATGGTAGGTCGAACTCTTATTGGGGAAGCGCAGGTTTCATGAAATGAACTCAGAATGTCAAGTTATAATGAAATCTTCATTTTGTGTTAGTTTGTCATGATTTCTTCACGAAAACACGTTTTCCTATAATGGTAGGTCGAACTCTTATTGGGGAAGCGCAGGTTTCATGAAATGAACTCAGAATGTCAAGTTATAATGAAATCTTCATTTCGTGTTAGTTTGTCATGATTTCTTCACGAAAACACGTTTTCCTATAATGGTAGGTCGAACTCTTATTGGGGAAGCGCAGGTTTCATGAAATGAACTCAGAATGTCAAGTTATAATGAAATCTTCATTTCGTGTTAGTTTGTCATGATTTCTTCACGAAAACACGTTTTCCTATAATGGTAGGTCGAACTCTTATTGGGGAAGCGCAGGTTTCATGAAATGAACTCAGAATGTCAAGTTATAATGAAATCTTCATTTTGTGTTAGTTTGTCATGATTTCTTCACGAAAACACGTTTTCCTATAATGGTAGGTCGAACTCTTATTGGGGAAGCGCAGGTTTCATGAAATGAACTCAGAATGTCAAGTTATAATGAAATCTTCATTTCGTGTTAGTTTGTCATGATTTCTTCACGAAAACACGTTTTCCTATAATGGTAGGTCGAACTCTTATTGGGGAAGCGCAGGTTTCATGAAATGAACTCAGAATGTCAAGTTATAATGAAATCTTCATTTTGTGTTAGTTTGTCATGATTTCTCACGAAAACACATTTTCCTATAATGTTAGGTCGAACTCTTATAGGGGAAGCGCAGGTTTCATGAAATGAACTCAGAATGTCAAGTTATAATGAAATCTTCATTTCGTGTTAGTTTTTCATGATTTCTTCACGAAAACACGTTTTCCTATAATGGTAGGTCGAACTCTTATTGGGGAAGCGCAGGTTTCATGAAATGAACTCAGAATGTCAAGTTATAATGAAATCTTCATTTCGTGTTAGTTTGTCATGATTTCTTCACGAAAACACGTTTTCCTATAATGGTAGGTCGAACTCTTATTGGGGAAGCGCAGGTTTCATGAAATGAACTCAGAATGTCAAATTATAATGAAATCTTCATTTCGTGTTAGTTTGTCATGATTTCTTCACGAAAACACGTTTTCCTATAATGGTAGGTCGAACTCTTATTGGGGAAGCGCAGGTTTCATGAAATGAACTCAGAATGTCAAGTTATAATGAAATCTTCATTTCGTGTTAGTTTGTCATGATTTCTTCACGAAAACTCGTTTTCCTATAATGGTAGGTCGAACTCTTATAGGGAAAGCGCAGGTTTCATGAAATGAACTCAGAATGTCAAGTTATAATGAAATCTTCATTTTGTGTTAGTTTGTCATGATTTCTTCACGAAAACACGTTTTCCTATAATGGTAGGTCGAACTCTTATTGGGGAAGCGCAGGTTTCATGAAATGAACTCAGAATGTCAAGTTATAATGAAATCTTCATTTCGTGTTAGTTTGTCATGATTTCTTCACGAAAACACGTTTTCCTATAATGGTAGGTCGAACTCTTATTGGGGAAGCGCAGGTTTCATGAAATGAACTCAGAATGTCAAGTTATAATGAAATCTTCATTTCGTGTTAGTTTGTCATGATTTCTTCACGAAAACACGTTTTCCTATAATGGTAGGTCGAACTCTTATTGGGGAAGCGCAGGTTTCATGAAATGAACTCAGAATGTCAAGTTATAATGAAATCTTCATTTCGTGTTAGTTTGTCATGATTTCTTCACGAAAACACGTTTTCCTATAATGGTAGGTCGAACTCTAATTGGGGAAGCGCAGGTTTCATGAAATGAACTCAGAATGTCAAGTTATAATGAAATCTTCATTTTGTGTTAGTTTGTCATGATTTCTTCACGAAAACACGTTTTCCTATAATGGTAGGTCGAACTCTTATTGGGGAAGCGCAGGTTTCATGAAATGAACTCAGAATGTCAAGTTATAATGAAATCTTCATTTCGTGTTAGTTTGTCATGATTTCTTCACGAAAACACGTTTTCCTATAATGGTAGGTCGAACTCTTATTGGGGAAGCGCAGGTTTCATGAAATGAACTCAGAATGTCAAGTTATAATGAAATCTTCATTTCGTGTTAGTTTGTCATGATTTCTTCACGAAAACACGTTTTCCTATAATGGTAGGTCGAACTCTTATTGGGGAAGCGCAGGTTTCATGAAATGAACTCAGAATGTCAAGTTATAATGAAATCTTCATTTCGTGTTAGTTTGTCATGATTTCTTCACGAAAACACGTTTTCCTATAATGGTAGGTCGAACTCTTATTGGGGAAGCGCAGGTTTCATGAAATGAACTCAGAATGTCAAGTTATAATGAAATCTTCATTTCGTGTTAGTTTGTCATGATTTCTTCACGAAAACACGTTTTCCTATAATGGTAGGTCGAACTCTTATTGGGGAAGCGCAGGTTTCATGAAATGAACTCAGAATGTCAAGTTATAATGAAATCTTCATTTTGTGTTAGTTTGTCATGATTTCTTCACGAAAACACGTTTTCCTATAATGTTAGGTCGAACTCTTATAGGGGAAGCGCAGGTTTCATGAAATGAACTCAGAATGTCAAGTTATAATGAAATCTTCATTTTGTGTTAGTTTGTCATGATTTCTTCACGAAAACACGTTTTCCTATAATGGTAGGTCGAACTCTTATTGGGGAAGCGCAGGTTTCATGAAATGAACTCAGAATGTCAAGTTATAATGAAATCTTCATTTCGTGTTAGTTTGTCATGATTTCTTCACGAAAACACGTTTTCCTATAATGGTAGGTCGAACTCTTATTGGGGAAGCGCAGGTTTCATGAAATGAACTCAGAATGTCAAGTTATAATGAAATCTTCATTTTGTGTTAGTTTGTCATGATTTCTCACGAAAACACGTTTTCCTATAATGGTAGGTCGAACTCTTATTGGGGAAGCGCAGGTTTCATGAAATGAACTCAGAATGTCAAGTTATAATGAAATCTTCATTTTGTGTTAGTTTGTCATGATTTCTTCACGAAAACACGTTTTCCTATAATGGTAGGTCGAACTCTTATTGGGGAAGCGCAGGTTTCATGAAATGAACTCAGAATGTCAAGTTATAATGAAATCTTCATTTCGTGTTAGTTTGTCATGATTTCTTCACGAAAACACGTTTTCCTATAATGGTAGGTCGAACTCTTATTGGGGAAGCGCAGGTTTCATGAAATGAACTCAGAATGTCAAGTTATAATGAAATCTTCATTTCGTGTTAGTTTGTCATGATTTCTTCACGAAAACACGTTTTCCTATAATGGTAGGTCGAACTCTTATTGGGGAAGCGCAGGTTTCATGAAATGAACTCAGAATGTCAAGTTATAATGAAATCTTCATTTCGTGTTAGTTTGTCATGATTTCTTCACGAAAACACGTTTTCCTATAATGGTAGGTCGAACTCTTATTGGGGAAGCGCAGGTTTCATGAAATGAACTCAGAATGTCAAGTTATAATGAAATCTTCATTTCGTGTTAGTTTGTCATGATTTCTTCACGAAAACTCGTTTTCCTATAATGGTAGGTCGAACTCTTATAGGGAAAGCGCAGGTTTCATGAAATGAACTCAGAATGTCAAGTTATAATGAAATCTTCATTTTGTGTTAGTTTGTCATGATTTCTTCACGAAAACACGTTTTCCTATAATGGTAGGTCGAACTCTTATTGGGGAAGCGCAGGTTTCATGAAATGAACTCAGAATGTCAAGTTATAATGAAATCTTCATTTTGTGTTAGTTTGTCATGATTTCTTCACGAAAACACGTTTTCCTATAATGGTAGGTCGAACTCTTATTGGGGAAGCGCAGGTTTCATGAAATGAACTCAGAATGTAAAGTTATAATGAAATCTTCATTTCGTGTTAGTTTGTCATGATTTCTTCACGAAAACTCGTTTTCCTATAATGGTAGGTCGAACTCTTATAGGGAAAGCGCAGGTTTCATGAAATGAACTCAGAATGTCAAGTTATAATGAAATCTTCATTTTGTGTTAGTTTGTCATGATTTCTTCACGAAAACACGTTTTCCTATAATGGTAGGTCGAACTCTTATTGGGGAAGCGCAGGTTTCATGAAATGAACTCAGAATGTCAAGTTATAATGAAATCTTCATTTTGTGTTAGTTTGTCATGATTTCTTCACGAAAACACGTTTTCCTATAATGGTAGGTCGAACTCTTATAGGGGAAGCGCAGGTTTCATGAAATGAACTCAGAATGTCAAGTTATAATGAAATCTTCATTTCGTGTTAGTTTGTCATGATTTCTTCACGAAAACACGTTTTCCTATAATGGTAGGTCGAACTCTTATTGGGGAAGCGCAGGTTTCATGAAATGAACTCAGAATGTCAAGTTATAATGAAATCTTCATTTCGTGTTAGTTTGTCATGATTTCTTCACGAAAACACGTTTTTCTATAATGTTAGGTCGAACTCTTATAGGGGAAGCGCAGGTTTCATGAAATGAACTCAGAATGTCAAGTTATAATGAAATCTTCATTTTGTGTTATTTTGTCATGATTTCTTCACGAAAACACGTTTTCCTATAATGGTAGGTCGAACTCTTATTGGGGAAGCGCAGGTTTCATGAAATGAACGCAGAATGTCAAGTTATAATGAAATCTTCATTTTGTGTTAGTTTGTCATGATTTCTTCACGAAAACACGTTTTCCTATAATGGTAGGTCGAACTCTTATTGGGGAAGCGCAGGTTTCATGAAATTAACTCAGAATGTCAAGTTATAATGAAATCTTCATTTTGTGTTAGTTTGTCATGATTTCTTCACGAAAACACGTTTTCCTATAATGGTAGGTCGAACTCTTACAGGGGAAGCGCAGGTTTCATGAAATGAACTCAGAATGTCAAGTTATAATGAAATCTTCATTTCGTGTTAGTTTGTCATGATTTCTTCACGAAAACACGTTTTCCTATAATGGTAGGTCGAACTCTTATTGGGGAAGCGCAGGTTTCATGAAATGAACTCAGAATGTCAAGTTATAATGAAATCTTCATTTTGTGTTAGTTTGTCATGATTTCTCACGAAAACACGTTTTCCTATAATGGTAGGTCGAACTCTTATTGGGGAAGCGCAGGTTTCATGAAATGAACTCAGAATGTCAAGTTATAATGAAATCTTCATTTTGTGTTAGTTTGTCATGATTTCTTCACGAAAACACGTTTTCCTATAATGGTAGGTCGAACTCTTATTGGGGAAGCGCAGGTTTCATGAAATGAACTCAGAATGTCAAGTTATAATGAAATCTTCATTTTGTGTTAGTTTGTCATGATTTCTTCACGAAAACACGTTTTCCTATAATGGTAGGTCGAACTCTTATTGGGGAAGCGCAGGTTTCATGAAATGAACTCAGAATGTCAAGTTATAATGAAATCTTCATTTCGTGTTAGTTTGTCATGATTTCTTCACGAAAACACGTTTTCCTATAATGGTAGGTCGAACTCTTATTGGGGAAGCGCAGGTTTCATGAAATGAACTCAGAATGTCAAGTTATAATGAAATCTTCATTTCGTGTTAGTTTGTCATGATTTCTTCACGAAAACACGTTTTCCTATAATGGTAGGTCGAACTCTTATTGGGGAAGCGCAGGTTTCATGAAATGAACTCAGAATGTCAAGTTATAATGAAATCTTCATTTCGTGTTAGTTTGTCATGATTTCTTCACGAAAACACGTTTTCCTATAATGGTAGGTCGAACTCTTATTGGGGAAGCGCAGGTTTCATGAAATGAACTCAGAATGTCAAGTTATAATGAAATCTTCATTTCGTGTTAGTTTGTCATGATTTCTTCACGAAAACACGTTTTCCTATAATGGTAGGTCGTACTCTTATTGGGGAAGCGCAGGTTTCATGAAATGAACTCAGAATGTCAAGTTATAATGAAATCTTCATTTTGTGTTAGTTTGTCATGATTTCTTCACGAAAACACGTTTTCCTATAATGTTAGGTCGAACTCTTATAGGGGAAGCGCAGGTTTCATGAAATGAACTCAGAATGTCAAGTTATAATGAAATCTTCATTTCGTGTTAGTTTGTCATGATTTCTTCACGAAAACACGTTTTCCTATAATGGTAGGTCGAACTCTTATTGGGGAAGCGCAGGTTTCATGAAATGAACTCAGAATGTCAAGTTATAATGAAATCTTCATTTCGTGTTAGTTTGTCATGATTTCTTCACGAAAACACGTTTTCCTATAATGGTAGGTCGAACTCTTATTGGGGAAGCGCAGGTTTCATGAAATGAACTCAGAATGTCAAGTTATAATGAAATCTTCATTTTGTGTTAGTTTGTCATGATTTCTCACGAAAACACGTTTTCCTATAATGGTAGGTCGAACTCTTATTGGGGAAGCGCAGGTTTCATGAAATGAACTCAGAATGTCAAGTTATAATGAAATCTTCATTTCGTGTTAGTTTGTCATGATTTCTTCACGAAAACACGTTTTCCTATAATGGTAGGTCGAACTCTTATTGGGGAAGCGCAGGTTTCATGAAATGAACTCAGAATGTCAAGTTATAATGAAATCTTCATTTTGTGTTAGTTTGTCATGATTTCTTCACGAAAACACGTTTTCCTATAATGGTAGGTCGAACTCTTATTGGGGAAGCGCAGGTTTCATGAAATGAACTCAGAATGTCAAGTTATAATGAAATCTTCATTTCGTGTTAGTTTGTCATGATTTCTTCACGAAAACACGTTTTCCTATAATGGTAGGTCGAACTCTTATTGGGGAAGCGCAGGTTTCATGAAATGAACTCAGAATGTCAAGTTATAATGAAATCTTCATTTCGTGTTAGTTTGTCATGATTTCTTCACGAAAACACGTTTTCCTATAATGGTAGGTCGAACTCTTATTGGGGAAGCGCAGGTTTCATGAAATGAACTCAGAATGTCAAGTTATAATGAAATCTTCATTTCGTGTTAGTTTGTCATGATTTCTTCACGAAAACACGTTTTCCTATAATGGTAGGTCGAACTCTTATTGGGGAAGCGCAGGTTTCATGAAATGAACTCAGAATGTCAAGTTATAATGAAATCTTCATTTTGTGTTAGTTTGTCATGATTTCTTCACGAAAACACGTTTTCCTATAATGGTAGGTCGAACTCTTATTGGGGAAGCGCAGGTTTCATGAAATGAACTCAGAATGTCAAGTTATAATGAAATCTTCATTTTGTGTTAGTTTGTCATGATTTCTTCACGAAAACACGTTTTCCTATAATGGTAGGTCGAACTCTTATTGGGGAAGCGCAGGTTTCATGAAATGAACTCAGAATGTCAAGTTATAATGAAATCTTCATTTTGTGTTAGTTTGTCATGATTTCTTCACGAAAACACGTTTTCCTATAATGTTAGGTCGAACTCTTATAGGGGAAGCGCAGGTTTCATGAAATGAACTCAGAATGTCAAGTTATAATGAAATCTTCATTTTGTGTTAGTTTGTCATGATTTCTTCACGAAAACACGTTTTCCTATAATGGTAGGTCGAACTCTTATTGGGGAAGCGCAGGTTTCATGAAATGAACTCAGAATGTCAAGTTATAATGAAATCTTCATTTCGTGTTAGTTTGTCATGATTTCTTCACGAAAACACGTTTTCCTATAATGGTAGGTCGAACTCTTATTGGGGAAGCGCAGGTTTCATGAAATGAACTCAGAATGTCAAGTTATAATGAAATCTTCATTTTGTGTTAGTTTGTCATGATTTCTTCACGAAAACACGTTTTCCTATAATGGTAGGTCGAACTCTTATTGGGGAAGCGCAGGTTTCATGAAATGAACTCAGAATGTCAAGTTATAATGAAATCTTCATTTCGTGTTAGTTTGTCATGATTTCTTCACGAAAACACGTTTTCCTATAATGGTAGGTCGAACTCTTATTGGGGAAGCGCAGGTTTCATGAAATGAACTCAGAATGTCAAGTTATAATGAAATCTTCATTTTGTGTTAGTTTGTCATGATTTCTTCACGAAAACACGTTTTCCTATAATGGTAGGTCGAACTCTTATTGGGGAAGCGCAGGTTTCATGAAATGAACTCAGAATGTCAAGTTATAATGAAATCTTCATTTTGTGTTAGTTTGTCATGATTTCTTCACGAAAACACGTTTTCCTATAATGGTAGGTCGAACTCTTATTGGGGAAGCGCAGGTTTCATGAAATGAACTCAGAATGTCAAGTTATAATGAAATCTTCATTTTGTGTTAGTTTGTCATGATTTCTTCACGAAAACACGTTTTCCTATAATGGTAGGTCGAACTCTTATTGGGGAAGCGCAGGTTTCATGAAATGAACTCAGAATGTCAAGTTATAATGAAATCTTCATTTCGTGTTAGTTTGTCATGATTTCTTCACGAAAACACGTTTTCCTATAATGGTAGGTCGAACTCTTATTGGGGAAGCGCAGGTTTCATGAAATGAACTCAGAATGTCAAGTTATAATGAAATCTTCATTTCGTGTTAGTTTGTCATGATTTCTTCACGAAAACACGTTTTCCTATAATGGTAGGTCGAACTCTTATTGGGGAAGCGCAGGTTTCATGAAATGAACTCAGAATGTCAAGTTATAATGAAATCTTCATTTCGTGTTAGTTTGTCATGATTTCTTCACGAAAACACGTTTTCATATAATGGTAGGTCGAACTCATTGGGGAAGCGCAGGTTTCATGAAATGAACTCAGAATGTCAAGTTATAATGAAATCTTCATTTTGTGTTAGTTTGTCATGATTTCTTCACGAAAACACGTTTTCCTATAATGTTAGGTCGAACTCTTATAGGGGAAGCGCAGGTTTCATGAAATGAACTCAGAATGTCAAGTTATAATGAAATCCTCATTTTGTGTTAGTTTGTCATGATTTCTTCACGAAAACACGTTTTCCTATAATGGTAGGTCGAACTCTTATTGGGGAAGCGCAGGTTTCATGAAATGAACTCAGAATGTCAAGTTATAATGAAATCTTCATTTTGTGTTAGTTTGTCATGATTTCTTCACGAAAACACGTTTTCCTATAATGTTAGGTCGAACTCTTATAGGGGAAGCGCAGCTTTCATGAAATGAACTCAGAATGTCAAGTTATAATGAAATCTTCATTTTGTGTTAGTTTGTCATGATTTCTTCACGAAAACACGTTTTCCTATAATGGTAGGTCGAACTCTTATTGGGGAAGCGCAGCTTTCATGAAATGAACTCAGAATGTCAAGTTATAATGAAATCTTCATTTCGTGTTAGTTTTTCATGATTTCTTCACGAAAACACGTTTTCCTATAATGGTAGGTCGAACTCTTATTGGGGAAGCGCAGGTTTCATGAAATGAACTCAGAATGTCAAGTTATAATGAAATCTTCATTTCGTGTTAGTTTGTCATGATTTCTTCACGAAAACACGTTTTCCTATAATGGTAGGTCGAACTCTTATTGGGGAAGCGCAGGTTTCATGAAATGAACTCAGAATGTCAAGTTATAATGAAATCTTCATTTCGTGTTAGTTTGTCATGATTTCTTCACGAAAACTCGTTTTCCTATAATGGTAGGTCGAACTCTTATAGGGAAAGCGCAGGTTTCATGAAATGAACTCAGAATGTCAAGTTATAATGAAATCTTCATTTTGTGTTAGTTTGTCATGATTTCTTCACGAAAACACGTTTTCCTATAATGGTAGGTCGAACTCTTATTGGGGAAGCGCAGGTTTCATGAAATGAACTCAGAATGTCAAGTTATAATGAAATCTTCATTTTGTGTTAGTTTGTCATGATTTCTTCACGAAAACACGTTTTCCTATAATGGTAGGTCGAACTCTTATTGGGGAAGCGCAGGTTTCATGAAATTAACTCAGAATGTCAAGTTATAATGAAATCTTCATTTTGTGTTAGTTTGTCATGATTTCTTCACGAAAACACGTTTTCCTATAATGGTAGGTCGAACTCTTACAGGGGAAGCGCAGGTTTCATGAAATGAACTCAGAATGTCAAGTTATAATGAAATCTTCATTTCGTGTTAGTTTGTCATGATTTCTTCACGAAAACACGTTTTCCTATAATGGTAGGTCGAACTCTTATTGGGGAAGCGCAGGTTTCATGAAATGAACTCAGAATGTCAAGTTATAATGAAATCTTCATTTTGTGTTAGTTTGTCATGATTTCTCACGAAAACACGTTTTCCTATAATGGTAGGTCGAACTCTTATTGGGGAAGCGCAGGTTTCATGAAATGAACTCAGAATGTCAAGTTATAATGAAATCTTCATTTTGTGTTAGTTTGTCATGATTTCTTCACGAAAACACGTTTTCCTATAATGGTAGGTCGAACTCTTATTGGGGAAGCGCAGGTTTCATGAAATGAACTCAGAATGTCAAGTTATAATGAAATCTTCATTTCGTGTTAGTTTGTCATGATTTCTTCACGAAAACACGTTTTCCTATAATGGTAGGTCGAACTCTTATTGGGGAAGCGCAGGTTTCATGAAATGAACTCAGAATGTCAAGTTATAATGAAATCTTCATTTCGTGTTAGTTTGTCATGATTTCTTCACGAAAACACGTTTTCCTATAATGGTAGGTCGAACTCTTATTGGGGAAGCGCAGGTTTCATGAAATGAACTCAGAATGTCAAGTTATAATGAAATCTTCATTTCGTGTTAGTTTGTCATGATTTCTTCACGAAAACACGTTTTCCTATAATGGTAGGTCGAACTCTTATTGGGGAAGCGCAGGTTTCATGAAATGAACTCAGAATGTCAAGTTATAATGAAATCTTCATTTCGTGTTAGTTTGTCATGATTTCTTCACGAAAACACGTTTTCCTATAATGGTAGGTCGAACTCTTATTGGGGAAGCGCAGGTTTCATGAAATGAACTCAGAATGTCAAGTTATAATGAAATCTTCATTTCGTGTTAGTTTGTCATGATTTCTTCACGAAAACACGTTTTCCTATAATGGTAGGTCGAACTCTTATTGGGGAAGCGCAGGTTTCATGAAATGAACTCAGAATGTCAAGTTATAATGAAATCTTCATTTTGTGTTAGTTTGTCATGATTTCTTCACGAAAACACGTTTTCCTATAATGGTAGGTCGAACTCTTATTGGGGAAGCGCAGGTTTCATGAAATGAACTCAGAATGTCAAGTTATAATGAAATCTTCATTTCGTGTTAGTTTGTCATGATTTCTTCACGAAAACACGTTTTCCTATAATGGTAGGTCGAACTCTTATTGGGGAAGCGCAGGTTTCATGAAATGAACTCAGAATGTCAAGTTATAATGAAATCTTCATTTTGTGTTAGTTTGTCATGATTTCTTCACGAAAACACGTTTTCCTATAATGGTAGGTCGAACTCTTATTGGGGAAGCGCAGGTTTCATGAAATGAACTCAGAATGTCAAGTTATAATGAAATCTTCATTTTGTGTTAGTTTGTCATGATTTCTTCACGAAAACACGTTTTCCTATAATGGTAGGTCGAACTCTTATTGGGGAAGCGCAGGTTTCATGAAATGAACTCAGAATGTCAAGTTATAATGAAATCTTCATTTCGTGTTAGTTTGTCATGATTTCTTCACGAAAACACGTTTTCCTATAATGGTAGGTCGAACTCTTATTGGGGAAGCGCAGGTTTCATGAAATGAACTCAGAATGTCAAGTTATAATGAAATCTTCATTTCGTGTTAGTTTGTCATGATTTCTTCACGAAAACACGTTTTCCTATAATGGTAGGTCGAACTCTTATTGGGGAAGCGCAGGTTTCATGAAATGAACTCAGAATGTCAAGTTATAATGAAATCTTCATTTCGTGTTAGTTTGTCATGATTTCTTCACGAAAACACGTTTTCCTATAATGGTAGGTCGAACTCTTATTGGGGAAGCGCAGGTTTCATGAAATGAACTCAGAATGTCAAGTTATAATGAAATCTTCATTTCGTGTTAGTTTGTCATGATTTCTTCACGAAAACACGTTTTCATATAATGGTAGGTCGAACTCATTGGGGAAGCGCAGGTTTCATGAAATGAACTCAGAATGTCAAGTTATAATGAAATCTTCATTTTGTGTTAGTTTGTCATGATTTCTTCACGAAAACACGTTTTCCTATAATGTTAGGTCGAACTCTTATAGGGGAAGCGCAGGTTTCATGAAATGAACTCAGAATGTCAAGTTATAATGAAATCCTCATTTTGTGTTAGTTTGTCATGATTTCTTCACGAAAACACGTTTTCCTATAATGGTAGGTCGAACTCTTATTGGGGAAGCGCAGGTTTCATGAAATGAACTCAGAATGTCAAGTTATAATGAAATCTTCATTTTGTGTTAGTTTGTCATGATTTCTTCACGAAAACACGTTTTCCTATAATGTTAGGTCGAACTCTTATAGGGGAAGCGCAGCTTTCATGAAAT
This sequence comes from Paramormyrops kingsleyae, assembly GCF_048594095.1. Taxonomy (NCBI): domain Eukaryota; kingdom Metazoa; phylum Chordata; class Actinopteri; order Osteoglossiformes; family Mormyridae; genus Paramormyrops; species Paramormyrops kingsleyae. The sequence goes on from NC_132802.1 coordinate 37,532,231, forward strand.
GAACTCAGAATGTCAAGTTATAATGAAATCTTCATTTTGTGTTAGTTTGTCATGATTTCTTCACGAAAACACGTTTTCCTATAATGGTAGGTCGAACTCTTATTGGGGAAGCGCAGCTTTCATGAAATGAACTCAGAATGTCAAGTTATAATGAAATCTTCATTTCGTGTTAGTTTTTCATGATTTCTTCACGAAAACACGTTTTCCTATAATGGTAGGTCGAACTCTTATTGGGGAAGCGCAGGTTTCATGAAATGAACTCAGAATGTCAAGTTATAATGAAATCTTCATTTCGTGTTAGTTTGTCATGATTTCTTCACGAAAACACGTTTTCCTATAATGGTAGGTCGAACTCTTATTGGGGAAGCGCAGGTTTCATGAAATGAACTCAGAATGTCAAGTTATAATGAAATCTTCATTTCGTGTTAGTTTGTCATGATTTCTTCATGAAAACTCGTTTTCCTATAATGGTAGGTCGAACTCTTATAGGGAAAGCGCAGGTTTCATGAAATGAACTCAGAATGTCAAGTTATAATGAAATCTTCATTTTGTGTTAGTTTGTCATGATTTCTTCACGAAAACACGTTTTCCTATAATGGTAGGTCGAACTCTTATTGGGGAAGCGCAGGTTTCATGAAATGAACTCAGAATGTCAAGTTATAATGAAATCTTCATTTTGTGTTAGTTTGTCATGATTTCTTCACGAAAACACGTTTTCCTATAATGGTAGGTCGAACTCTTATTGGGGAAGCGCAGGTTTCATGAAATTAACTCAGAATGTCAAGTTATAATGAAATCTTCATTTTGTGTTAGTTTGTCATGATTTCTTCACGAAAACACGTTTTCCTATAATGGTAGGTCGAACTCTTACAGGGGAAGCGCAGGTTTCATGAAATGAACTCAGAATGTCAAGTTATAATGAAATCTTCATTTCGTGTTAGTTTGTCATGATTTCTTCACGAAAACACGTTTTCCTATAATGGTAGGTCGAACTCTTATTGGGGAAGCGCAGGTTTCATGAAATGAACTCAGAATGTCAAGTTATAATGAAATCTTCATTTTGTGTTAGTTTGTCATGATTTCTCACGAAAACACGTTTTCCTATAATGGTAGGTCGAACTCTTATTGGGGAAGCGCAGGTTTCATGAAATGAACTCAGAATGTCAAGTTATAATGAAATCTTCATTTTGTGTTAGTTTGTCATGATTTCTTCACGAAAACACGTTTTCCTATAATGGTAGGTCGAACTCTTATTGGGGAAGCGCAGGTTTCATGAAATGAACTCAGAATGTCAAGTTATAATGAAATCTTCATTTCGTGTTAGTTTGTCATGATTTCTTCACGAAAACACGTTTTCCTATAATGGTAGGTCGAACTCTTATTGGGGAAGCGCAGGTTTCATGAAATGAACTCAGAATGTCAAGTTATAATGAAATCTTCATTTCGTGTTAGTTTGTCATGATTTCTTCACGAAAACACGTTTTCCTATAATGGTAGGTCGAACTCTTATTGGGGAAGCGCAGGTTTCATGAAATGAACTCAGAATGTCAAGTTATAATGAAATCTTCATTTCGTGTTAGTTTGTCATGATTTCTTCACGAAAACACGTTTTCCTATAATGGTAGGTCGAACTCTTATTGGGGAAGCGCAGGTTTCATGAAATGAACTCAGAATGTCAAGTTATAATGAAATCTTCATTTCGTGTTAGTTTGTCATGATTTCTTCACGAAAACACGTTTTCCTATAATGGTAGGTCGAACTCTTATTGGGGAAGCGCAGGTTTCATGAAATGAACTCAGAATGTCAAGTTATAATGAAATCTTCATTTCGTGTTAGTTTGTCATGATTTCTTCACGAAAACACGTTTTCCTATAATGGTAGGTCGAACTCTTATTGGGGAAGCGCAGGTTTCATGAAATGAACTCAGAATGTCAAGTTATAATGAAATCTTCATTTTGTGTTAGTTTGTCATGATTTCTTCACGAAAACACGTTTTCCTATAATGGTAGGTCGAACTCTTATTGGGGAAGCGCAGGTTTCATGAAATGAACTCAGAATGTCAAGTTATAATGAAATCTTCATTTCGTGTTAGTTTGTCATGATTTCTTCACGAAAACACGTTTTCCTATAATGGTAGGTCGAACTCTTATTGGGGAAGCGCAGGTTTCATGAAATGAACTCAGAATGTCAAGTTATAATGAAATCTTCATTTCGTGTTAGTTTGTCATGATTTCTTCACGAAAACACGTTTTCCTATAATGGTAGGTCGAACTCTTATTGGGGAAGCGCAGGTTTCATGAAATGAACTCAGAATGTCAAGTTATAATGAAATCTTCATTTCGTGTTAGTTTGTCATGATTTCTTCACGAAAACACGTTTTCCTATAATGGTAGGTCGAACTCATTGGGGAAGCGCAGGTTTCATGAAATGAACTCAGAATGTCAAGTTATAATGAAATCTTCATTTTGTGTTAGTTTGTCATGATTTCTTCACGAAAACACGTTTTCCTATAATGGTAGGTCGAACTCTTATTGGGGAAGCGCAGGTTTCATGAAATGAACTCAGAATGTCAAGTTATAATGAAATCTTCATTTTGTGTTAGTTTGTCATGATTTCTTCACGAAAACACGTTTTCCTATAATGGTAGGTCGAACTCTTATTGGGGAAGCGCAGGTTTCATGAAATGAACTCAGAATGTCAAGTTATAATGAAATCTTCATTTTGTGTTAGTTTGTCATGATTTCTTCACGAAAACACGTTTTCCTATAATGGTAGGTCGAACTCTTATTGGGGAAGCGCAGGTTTCATGAAATGAACTCAGAATGTCAAGTTATAATGAAATCTTCATTTTGTGTTAGTTTGTCATGATTTCTTCACGAAAACACGTTTTCCTATAATGTTAGGTCGAACTCTTATAGGGGAAGCGCAGGTTTCATGAAATGAACTCAGAATGTCAAGTTATAATGAAATCCTCATTTTGTGTTAGTTTGTCATGATTTCTTCACGAAAACACGTTTTCCTATAATGGTAGGTCGAACTCTTATTGGGGAAGCGCAGGTTTCATGAAATGAACTCAGAATGTCAAGTTATAATGAAATCTTCATTTTGTGTTAGTTTGTCATGATTTCTTCACGAAAACACGTTTTCCTATAATGTTAGGTCGAACTCTTATAGGGGAAGCGCAGCTTTCATGAAATGAACTCAGAATGTCAAGTTATAATGAAATCTTCATTTCGTGTTAGTTTTTCATGATTTCTTCACGAAAACACGTTTTCCTATAATGGTAGGTCGAACTCTTATTGGGGAAGCGCAGGTTTCATGAAATGAACTCAGAATGTCAAGTTATAATGAAATCTTCATTTCGTGTTAGTTTGTCATGATTTCTTCACGAAAACACGTTTTCCTATAATGGTAGGTCGAACTCTTATTGGGGAAGCGCAGGTGTTACGATCCAGTCTAGGGTTGGACCGCAACAAAGTGAAAGGGAAGGAGGGATTGGGGAGGACAGGACAACTAGGGCTAGGAGAAGGGAACACGGGACACAGAGGGAGTCTTTTTTTATAGTTTTTTTATAGTTTTTCCACAAACACAATACAAACACTAGGTGTAACGAACGTCAGGAGTGACAAAGGCCAAAGAAACAAACAAAAGCACATCTACCGAGTAACCCAAGCTGAGCTACCTAAGTGAACACAAAGAAAATGGTGAAACGAAACAACAATGCCTAAATCTATCTCCCTGACCAAACAAACAATAATCCCCACGTTAACGAATAAACAAAAAGGCAGACACTCCCTACACACCTAGTGAAACACGAAACACCAAGCCGAGGCAAAGGTATCAAAAGGGAAAACCGAGAGGCGAAGTCGAAAAACAGGCGAAAGTCCAAAACCAATCAAGCAATCAGAAACAACGGCGAAAGTACAAATAAGGGCGAGGCGAGAATCGGAAGTCAAGGGCAAAACAGTCATACACGATCAATCAAACAAAGCAAAAGCGAACAGAGAGCGAGCTAGCAGGCGAGAAGCAAGTAGCGGGCAGACGAAGGGACGAAGCGGCGAACTCTTCAGCTGGCGAACCGGAAACGGCTCCGAGGGCAAGGGAGGCGGGGTCAGGTCCTGAGGGCGGAGTCGAGGGGGCGGGCGACCAATCGGCGAGTGTGCAGGACGTCCGAAGGACCTGCAGGCATCCTCCTAAACTTACGGCACATAACACTTACGGCACGTACCCGAAACTTACGGCACATATCCCTTACGGCACGTAACCCAAACTTACGGCACGTAACACCCCCCCACACAAGAGTGAACCCACACGGGTCACCAAAATACACAGATCCCAAACAAAAAACAACAAAAACCACAAAATAAACATAAGAAAACAAACAGAACGGAACTTCAGGGGAGGTAACAGAGTTATTAGGATCCGGGGTCACAGACTCAATCTTCGAAGGTTTATCCAACACTGGCACGGACATGAACGTGTCCTCGAGGTCAATGTCGGCAAGCTGGCGCCGCTGTGCACGAGTAAGCACACACGCAGGAAACACCGTCGGGTGTTCCACCGCTACATCATTTTCACACAGCACAGGGTCCAGAACGACTTCGGGTAGAGGAACGATTCTCTTCCCCGCTATGTCATTCCCAAGAATAAACGTAATGCCTGGGACAGGTAACTGGGGCTGGACAGCTACTCGCACGTATCCCGAGAAATCGGGAGTACACAAATAAACGGTGTGCAGGGGAACTCCAGCCACACACAAATCAATTCCCTGCACTAACACATCCGTACCACAGTACGTATTGACAGACAGGGGAATAACCCCTTCCACCAAGAAGGACTGAGCGGCTCCCGTATCCCGCAGGATAGTCACAGGGTGCCGAGCATCCATCTCACTGAGCGAAACCAAACCAGGAAATACAAACGGTTCGAAAGCAGCATCAACACGAGAGGAGGAGGGCGAAGAACTGTTGGGGCAGGCAGCAACATTCACTTTTCGGGTTGCTGTACGAGCTTCCTTGCGCTTTAATGCAGGGCACACAGAAATGATATGGCCCACTTCGTGGCAGTAAAAGCACTCGCGTTTCTCCACGGGTGGTGGAGACGATGCTGACGAGGGGGAGGATACAACTGGACGAGTTTTACGAGGCAAAGGAATCGGAGTAAACACCGTTTTGTGGGTCAAAACGAACTCGTCAGCGAGGGTGGCAGCTTCAGTTAGCGAAGTGACCTTTTTCTCATTCAGGTACACTACCACTCGATCAGGAACACAGTTCTTAAATTCTTCTAACAGGACCAGTTCCTTAAGCTGGTCGAAGGTAAACACACCACTAGCGCCGCACCACTTATCAAACAAGACGGCTTTCTCGCGTGCGAACTCCACGTATGTTTGGCTGGCGGATTTGGGAAGCTTTCGAAAGTTCTGCCGATAAGCTTCCGGCACTAACTCATAAGCGCGAAGCACAGTAGCCTTCACAATGTCGTAGTCTAGGCTCTGCTCTAACGCAAGAGCCGAACAAACCTCCTGTGCCTTACCCACAAGCTTACATTGCAGTAACAGTGACCAAAGGTGTTTGGGCCAGTTCAATGTCATAGCAATGCGCTCAAAAATGGAAAAGTAGGCGTCTACCTCATTTTCCCGAAACACAGGAACAAGACCGATGTGTCGGCTCACATCAAAGCTCGATCTACCAATTTCCGGGGAGACAGGCGAGCTCAAGGGAGACCGGGGACGGGGTCTAGGAGCGTCTTGGGCGTCAGCCTGGTCTCGGGCGGAGCGAGCTGCGGGTGGAGGTGTACCTGGTGTGGGTACCTTACGCGGAAGAGGCATTGGTTTTTGGTCGCCCATGCTCATCCGACGTAACTCCAGCTCCTTCTCAGCCTCCATCTCCATAGCCCGGACACGGAGTAGCTGAGCCTGGTACTCCTGTCTCTTAATCTCAAGCTCTAACTCCCGTAACTTAATTGTCAGCAGTAGGTCCTCCCTGGTTGAGCGGGGATCTCCAAGATCCATGCGGTGTCCACTCCCTGGATCGTCGCTGCTGGCCTCCGCTACAGCAGACATCCGAACCGGGGTGGCAGCAACACTAGGGGATCCACCCAACTCAGGCAGTATACCTTGCTGAACCAATTCATCGAGCAGAAATTTCTTAACAACCCGCTTGGAAGCCTCAGCGGGAACCAAAATGTTAAAGAAGTCTGCTATCTGTAGCAGATCATCCTTGCGGCACACATCAAATTGTTCGAGTGTGGGGTAAAGGGTGAACGCAACAAGGTCGAATTGGGCCATCACGATTACTGCAATTATCACAACACCCCCCCACACAAAAAAAATCCGCCAGACAAGCACGAAAGGGAAAGAAGGAAAGGACGAGCCCCCAATTTTGTTACGATCCAGTCTAGGGTTGGACCGCAACAAAGTGAAAGGGAAGGAGGGATTGGGGAGGACAGGACAACTAGGGCTAGGAGAAGGGAACACGGGACACAGAGGGAGTCTTTTTTTATAGTTTTTTTATAGTTTTTCCACAAACACAATACAAACACTAGGTGTAACGAACGTCAGGAGTGACAAAGGCCAAAGAAACAAACAAAAGCACATCTACCGAGTAACCCAAGCTGAGCTACCTAAGTGAACACAAAGAAAATGGTGAAACGAAACAACAATGCCTAAATCTATCTCCCTGACCAAACAAACAATAATCCCCACGTTAACGAATAAACAAAAAGGCAGACACTCCCTACACACCTAGTGAAACACGAAACACCAAGCCGAGGCAAAGGTATCAAAAGGGAAAACCGAGAGGCGAAGTCGAAAAACAGGCGAAAGTCCAAAACCAATCAAGCAATCAGAAACAACGGCGAAAGTACAAATAAGGGCGAGGCGAGAATCGGAAGTCAAGGGCAAAACAGTCATACACGATCAATCAAACAAAGCAAAAGCGAACAGAGAGCGAGCTAGCAGGCGAGAAGCAAGTAGCGGGCAGACGAAGGGACGAAGCGGCGAACTCTTCAGCTGGCGAACCGGAAACGGCTCCGAGGGCAAGGGAGGCGGGGTCAGGTCCTGAGGGCGGAGTCGAGGGGGCGGGCGACCAATCGGCGAGTGTGCAGGACGTCCGAAGGACCTGCAGGCATCCTCCTAAACTTACGGCACATAACACTTACGGCACGTACCCGAAACTTACGGCACATATCCCTTACGGCACGTAACCCAAACTTACGGCACGTAACAGCAGGTTTCATGAAATGAACTCAGAATGTCAAGTTATAATGAAATCTTCATTTTGTGTTAGTTTGTCATGATTTCTTCACGAAAACACGTTTTCCTATAATGGTAGGTCGAACTCTTATTGGGGAAGCGCAGGTTTCATGAAATGAACTCAGAATGTCAAGTTATAATGAAATCTTCATTTCGTGTTAGTTTGTCATGATTTCTTCACGAAAACTCGTTTTCCTATAATGGTAGGTCGAACTCTTATAGGGAAAGCGCAGGTTTCATGAAATGAACTCAGAATGTCAAGTTATAATGAAATCTTCATTTTGTGTTAGTTTGTCATGATTTCTTCACGAAAACACGTTTTCCTATAATGGTAGGTCGAACTCTTATTGGGGAAGCGCAGGTTTCATGAAATGAACTCAGAATGTCAAGTTATAATGAAATCTTCATTTTGTGTTAGTTTGTCATGATTTCTTCACGAAAACACGTTTTCCTATAATGGTAGGTCGAACTCTTATTGGGGAAGCGCAGGTTTCATGAAATGAACTCAGAATGTCAAGTTATAATGAAATCTTCATTTCGTGTTAGTTTGTCATGATTTCTTCACGAAAACACGTTTTCCTATAATGGTAGGTCGAACTCTTATTGGGGAAGCGCAGGTTTCATGAAATGAACTCAGAATGTCAAGTTATAATGAAATCTTCATTTCGTGTTAGTTTGTCATGATTTCTTCACGAAAACACGTTTTCCTATAATGGTAGGTCGAACTCTTATTGGGGAAGCGCAGGTTTCATGAAATGAACTCAGAATGTCAAGTTAAAATGAAATCTTCATTTCGTGTTAGTTTGTCATGATTTCTTCACGAAAACACGTTTTCCTATAATGGTAGGTCGAACTCTTATTGGGGAAGCGCAGGTTTCATGAAATGAACTCAGAATGTCAAGTTATAATGAAATCTTCATTTTGTGTTAGTTTGTCATGATTTCTTCACGAAAACACGTTTTCCTATAATGGTAGGTCGAACTCTTATTGGGGAAGCGCAGGTTTCATGAAATGAACTCAGAATGTCAAGTTATAATGAAATCTTCATTTCGTGTTAGTTTGTCATGATTTCTTCACGAAAACACGTTTTCCTATAATGGTAGGTCGAACTCTTATTGGGGAAGCGCAGGTTTCATGAAATGAACTCAGAATGTCAAGTTATAATGAAATCTTCATTTCGTGTTAGTTTGTCATGATTTCTTCACGAAAACACGTTTTCCTATAATGGTAGGTCGAACTCTTATTGGGGAAGCGCAGGTTTCATGAAATGAACTCAGAATGTCAAGTTATAATGAAATCTTCATTTCGTGTTAGTTTGTCATGATTTCTTCACGAAAACACGTTTTCCTATAATGGTAGGTCGAACTCTTATTGGGGAAGCGCAGGTTTCATGAAATGAACTCAGAATGTCAAGTTATAATGAAATCTTCATTTCGTGTTAGTTTGTCATGATTTCTTCACGAAAACACGTTTTCCTATAATGGTAGGTCGAACTCTTATTGGGGAAGCGCAGGTTTCATGAAATGAACTCAGAATGTCAAGTTATAATGAAATCTTCATTTTGTGTTAGTTTGTCATGATTTCTTCACGAAAACACGTTTTCCTATAATGTTAGGTCGAACTCTTATAGGGGAAGCGCAGGTTTCATGAAATGAACTCAGAATGTCAAGTTATAATGAAATCTTCATTTTGTGTTAGTTTGTCATGATTTCTTCACGAAAACACGTTTTCCTATAATGTTAGGTCGAACTCTTATAGGGGAAGCGCAGGTTTCATGAAATGAACTCAGAATGTCAAGTTATAATGAAATCTTCATTTCGTGTTAGTTTGTCATGATTTCTTCACGAAAACACGTTTTCCTATAATGGTAGGTCGAACTCTTATTGGGGAAGCGCAGGTTTCATGAAATGAACTCAGAATGTCAAGTTATAATGAAATCTTCATTTCGTGTTAGTTTGTCATGATTTCTTCACGAAAACACGTTTTCCTATAATGGTAGGTCGAACTCTTATTGGGGAAGCGCAGGTTTCATGAAATGAACTCAGAATGTCAAGTTATAATGAAATCTTCATTTCGTGTTAGTTTGTCATGATTTCTTCACGAAAACACGTTTTCCTATAATGGTAGGTCGAACTCTTATTGGGGAAGCGCAGGTTTCATGAAATGAACTCAGAATGTCAAGTTATAATGAAATCTTCATTTCGTGTTAGTTTGTCATGATTTCTTCACGAAAACACGTTTTCCTATAATGGTAGGTCGAACTCTTATTGGGGAAGCGCAGGTTTCATGAAATGAACTCAGAATGTCAAGTTATAATGAAATCTTCATTTCGTGTTAGTTTGTCATGATTTCTTCACGAAAACACGTTTTCCTATAATGGTAGGTCGAACTCTTATTGGGGAAGCGCAGGTTTCATGAAATGAACTCAGAATGTCAAGTTATAATGAAATCTTCATTTCGTGTTAGTTTGTCATGATTTCTTCACGAAAACACGTTTTCCTATAATGGTAGGTCGAACTCTTATTGGGGAAGCGCAGGTTTCATGAAATGAACTCAGAATGTCAAGTTATAATGAAATCTTCATTTTGTGTTAGTTTGTCATGATTTCTTCACGAAAACACGTTTTCCTATAATGGTAGGTCGAACTCTTATTGGGGAAGCGCAGGTTTCATGAAATGAACTCAGAATGTCAAGTTATAATGAAATCTTCATTTTGTGTTAGTTTGTCATGATTTCTTCACGAAAACACGTTTTCCTATAATGGTAGGTCGAACTCTTATTGGGGAAGCGCAGGTTTCATGAAATGAACTCAGAATGTCAAGTTATAATGAAATCTTCATTTTGTGTTAGTTTGTCATGATTTCTTCACGAAAACACGTTTTCCTATAATGTTAGGTCGAACTCTTATAGGGGAAGCGCAGGTTTCATGAAATGAACTCAGAATGTCAAGTTATAATGAAATCCTCATTTTGTGTTAGTTTGTCACTATTTCTTCACGAAAACACGTTTTCCTATAATGGTAGGTCGAACTCTTATTGGGGAAGCGCAGGTTTCATGAAATGAACTCAGAATGTCAAGTTATAATGAAATCTTCATTTTGTGTTAGTTTGTCATGATTTCTTCACGAAAACACGTTTTCCTATAATGTTAGGTCGAACTCTTATAGGGGAAGCGCAGCTTTCATGAAATGAACTCAGAATGTCAAGTTATAATGAAATCTTCATTTCGTGTTAGTTTTTCATGATTTCTTCACGAAAACACGTTTTCCTATAATGGTAGGTCGAACTCTTATTGGGGAAGCGCAGGTTTCATGAAATGAACTCAGAATGTCAAGTTATAATGAAATCTTCATTTCGTGTTAGTTTGTCATGATTTCTTCACGAAAACACGTTTTCCTATAATGGTAGGTCGAACTCTTATTGGGGAAGCGCAGGTTTCATGAAATGAACTCAGAATGTCAAGTTATAATGAAATCTTCATTTCGTGTTAGTTTGTCATGATTTCTTCACGAAAACACGTTTTCCTATAATGGTAGGTCGAACTCTTATTGGGGAAGCGCAGGTTTCATGAAATGAACTCAGAATGTCAAGTTATAATGAAATCTTCATTTCGTGTTAGTTTGTCATGATTTCTTCACGAAAACTCGTTTTCCTATAATGGTAGGTCGAACTCTTATAGGGAAAGCGCAGGTTTCATGAAATGAACTCAGAATGTCAAGTTATAATGAAATCTTCATTTTGTGTTAGTTTGTCATGATTTCTTCACGAAAACACGTTTTCCTATAATGGTAGGTCGAACTCTTATTGGGGAAGCGCAGGTTTCATGAAATGAACTCAGAATGTCAAGTTATAATGAAATCTTCATTTTGTGTTAGTTTGTCATGATTTCTTCACGAAAACACGTTTTCCTATAATGGTAGGTCGAACTCTTATTGGGGAAGCGCAGGTTTCATGAAATGAACTCAGAATGTCAAGTTATAATGAAATCTTCATTTTGTGTTAGTTTGTCATGATTTCTTCACGAAAACACGTTTTCCTATAATGTTAGGTCGAACTCTTATAGGGGAAGCGCAGGTTTCATGAAATGAACTCAGAATGTCAAGTTATAATGAAATCTTCATTTTGTGTTAGTTTGTCATGATTTCTTCACGAAAACACGTTTTCCTATAATGGTAGGTCGAACTCTTATTGGGGAAGCGCAGGTTTCATGAAATGAACTCAGAATGTCAAGTTATAATGAAATCTTCATTTTGTGTTAGTTTGTCATGATTTCTTCACGAAAACACGTTTTCCTATAATAGTAGGTCGAACTCTTATTGGGGAAGCGTAGGTTTCATGAAATGAACTCAGAATGTCAAGTTATAATGAAATCTTCATTTTGTGTTAGTTTGTCATGATTTCTTCACGAAAACACGTTTTCCTATAATGGTAGGTCGAACTCTTATAGGGGAAGCGCAGGTTTCATGAAATGAACTCAGAATGTCAAGTTATAATGAAATCTTCATTTTGTGTTAGTTTGTCATGATTTCTTCACGAAAACACGTTTTCCTATAATAGTAGGTCGAACTCTTATTGGGGAAGCGTAGGTTTCATGAAATGAACTCAGAATGTCAAGTTATAATGAAATCTTCATTTCGTGTTAGTTTGTCATGATTTCTTCACGAAACCACGTTTTCCTATAATGGTAGGTCGAACTGTTTTTGGGGAAGCGCAGGTTTTATGAAATGAACTCAGAATGTCAAGTTATAATGAAATCTTCATTTTGTGTTAGTTTGTCATGATTTCTTCACGAAAACACGTTTTCCTATAATGGTAGGTCGAACTCTTATTGGGGAAGCGCAGGTTTCATGAAATGAACTCAGAATGTCAAGTTATAATGAAATCTTCATTTCGTGTTAGTTTGTCATGATTTCTTGACGAAAACACGTTTTCCTATAATGGTAGGTCGAACTCTTATTGGGGAAGCGCAGGTTTCATGAAATGAACTCAGAATGTCAAGTTATAATGAAATCTTCATTTCGTGTTAGTTTGTCATGATTTCTTCACGAAAACACGTTTTCCTATAATGGTAGGTCGTACTCTTATTGGGGAAGCGTAGGTTTCATGAAATGAACTCAGAATGTCAAGTTATAATGAAATCTTCATTTCGTGTTAGTTTGTCATGATTTCTTCACGAAAACACGTTTTCCTATAATGGTAGGTCGAACTCTTATTGGGGAAGCGCAGGATTCATGAAATGAACTCAGAATGTCAAATTATAATGAAATCTTCATTTCGTGTTAGTTTGTCATGATTTCTTCACGAAAACACGTTTTCCTATAATGGTAGGTCGAACTCTTATTGGGGAAGCGCAGGATTCATGAAATGAACTCAGAATGTCAAGTTATAATGAAATCTTCATTTCGTGTTAGTTTGTCATGATTTCTTTACGAAAACACGTTTTCCTATAATGGTAGGTCGAACTCTTATAGGGGAAGCGCAGGTTTCATGAAATGAACTCAGAATGTCAAGTTATAATGAAATCTTCATTTTGTGTTAGTTTGTCATGATTTCTTCACGAAAACACGTTTTCCTATAATGGTAGGTCGAACTCTTATTGCGGAAGCGCAGGTTTCATGAAATGAACTCAGAATGTCAAGTTATAATGAAATCTTCATTTCGTGTTAGTTTGTCATGATTTCTTCACCATAACACGTTTTCCTATAATGGTAGGTCGAACTGTTATTGGGGAAGCGCAGGTTTTATGAAATGAACTCAGAATGTCAAGTTATAATGAAATCTTCATTTCGTGTTAGTTTGTCATGATTTCTTCACGAAAACACGTTTTCCTATAATGGTAGGTCGAACTCTTATAGGGGAAGCGCAGGTTTCATGAAATGAACTCAGAATGTCAAGTTATAATGAAATCTTCATTTCGTGTTAGTTTGTCATGATTTCTTCACGAAAACACGTTTTCCTATAATGGTAGGTCGAACTCTTATAGGGGAAGCGCAGGTTTCATGAAATGAACTCAGAATGTCAAGTTATAATGAAATCTTCATTTTGTGTTAGTTTGTCATGATTTCTTCACGAAAACACGTTTTCCTATAATGGTAGGTCGAACTCTTATTGGGGAAGCGCAGGTTTCATGAAATGAACTCAGAATGTCAAGTTATAATGAAATCTTCATTTCGTGTTAGTTTGTCATGATTTCTTCACGAAAACACGTTTTCCTATAATGGTAGGTCGAACTCTTATTGGGGAAGCGCAGGTTTCATGAAATGAACTCAGAATGTCAAGTTATAATGAAATCTTCATTTCGTGTTAGTTTGTCATGATTTCTTCACGAAAACACGTTTTCCTATAATGGTAGGTCGAACTCTTATTGGGGAAGCGCAGGTTTCATGAAATGAACTCAGAATGTCAAGTTATAATGAAATCTTCATTTCGTGTTAGTTTGTCATGATTTCTTCACGAAAACACGTTTTCCTATAATGGTAGGTCGAACTCTTATTGGGGAAGCGCAGGTTTCATGAAATGAACTCAGAATGTCAAGTTATAATGAAATCTTCATTTTGTGTTAGTTTGTCATGATTTCTTCACGAAAACACGTTTTCCTATAATGGTAGGTCGAACTCTTATTGGGGAAGCGCAGGTTTCATGAAATGAACTCAGAATGTCAAGTTATAATGAAATCTTCATTTTGTGTTAGTTTGTCATGATTTCTTCACGAAAACACGTTTTCCTATAATGGTAGGTCGAACTCTTATTGGGGAAGCGCAGGTTTCATGAAATGAACTCAGAATGTCAAGTTATAATGAAATCTTCATTTTGTGTTAGTTTGTCATGATTTCTTCACGAAAACACGTTTTCCTATAATGTTAGGTCGAACTCTTATAGGGGAAGCGCAGGTTTCATGAAATGAACTCAGAATGTCAAGTTATAATGAAATCCTCATTTTGTGTTAGTTTGTCACTATTTCTTCACGAAAACACGTTTTCCTATAATGGTAGGTCGAACTCTTATTGGGGAAGCGCAGGTTTCATGAAATGAACTCAGAATGTCAAGTTATAATGAAATCTTCATTTTGTGTTAGTTTGTCATGATTTCTTCACGAAAACACGTTTTCCTATAATGTTAGGTCGAACTCTTATAGGGGAAGCGCAGGTTTCATGAAATGAACTCAGAATGTCAAGTTATAATGAAATCCTCATTTTGTGTTAGTTTGTCACTATTTCTTCACGAAAACACGTTTTCCTATAATGGTAGGTCGAACTCTTATTGGGGAAGCGCAGGTTTCATGAAATGAACTCAGAATGTCAAGTTATAATGAAATCTTCATTTTGTGTTAGTTTGTCATGATTTCTTCACGAAAACACGTTTTCCTATAATGTTAGGTCGAACTCTTATAGGGGAAGCGCAGCTTTCATGAAATGAACTCAGAATGTCAAGTTATAATGAAATCTTCATTTCGTGTTAGTTTTTCATGATTTCTTCACGAAAACACGTTTTCCTATAATGGTAGGTCGAACTCTTATTGGGGAAGCGCAGGTTTCATGAAATGAACTCAGACTGTCAAGTTATAATGAAATCTTCATTTCGTGTTAGTTTGTCATGATTTCTTCACGAAAACACGTTTTCCTATAATGGTAGGTCGAACTCTTATTGGGGAAGCGCAGGTTTCATGAAATGAACTCAGAATGTCAAGTTATAATGAAATCTTCATTTCGTGTTAGTTTGTCATGATTTCTTCACGAAAACACGTTTTCCTATAATGGTAGGTCGAACTCTTATTGGGGAAGCGCAGGTTTCATGAAATGAACTCAGAATGTCAAGTTATAATGAAATCTTCATTTCGTGTTAGTTTGTCATGATTTCTTCACGAAAACTCGTTTTCCTATAATGGTAGGTCGAACTCTTATAGGGAAAGCGCAGGTTTCATGAAATGAACTCAGAATGTCAAGTTATAATGAAATCTTCATTTTGTGTTAGTTTGTCATGATTTCTTCACGAAAACACGTTTTCCTATAATGGTAGGTCGAACTCTTATTGGGGAAGCGCAGGTTTCATGAAATGAACTCAGAATGTCAAGTTATAATGAAATCTTCATTTTGTGTTAGTTTGTCATGATTTCTTCACGAAAACACGTTTTCCTATAATGGTAGGTCGAACTCTTATTGGGGAAGCGCAGGTTTCATGAAATGAACTCAGAATGTCAAGTTATAATGAAATCTTCATTTTGTGTTAGTTTGTCATGATTTCTTCACGAAAACACGTTTTCCTATAATGTTAGGTCGAACTCTTATAGGGGAAGCGCAGGTTTCATGAAATGAACTCAGAATGTCAAGTTATAATGAAATCTTCATTTTGTGTTAGTTTGTCATGATTTCTTCACGAAAACACGTTTTCCTATAATGGTAGGTCGAACTCTTATTGGGGAAGCGCAGGTTTCATGAAATGAACTCAGAATGTCAAGTTATAATGAAATCTTCATTTTGTGTTAGTTTGTCATGATTTCTTCACGAAAACACGTTTTCCTATAATGGTAGGTCGAACTCTTATTGGGGAAGCGTAGGTTTCATGAAATGAACTCAGAATGTCAAGTTATAATGAAATCTTCATTTTGTGTTAGTTTGTCATGATTTCTTCACGAAAACACGTTTTCCTATAATGGTAGGTCGAACTCTTATAGGGGAAGCGCAGGTTTCATGAAATGAACTCAGAATGTCAAGTTATAATGAAATCTTCATTTCGTGTTAGTTTGTCATGATTTCTTCACGAAACCACGTTTTCCTATAATGGTAGGTCGAACTGTTTTTGGGGAAGCGCAGGTTTTATGAAATGAACTCAGAATGTCAAGTTATAATGAAATCTTCATTTTGTGTTAGTTTGTCATGATTTCTTCACGAAAACACGTTTTCCTATAATGGTAGGTCGAACTCTTATTGGGGAAGCGCAGGTTTCATGAAATGAACTCAGAATGTCAAGTTATAATGAAATCTTCATTTCGTGTTAGTTTGTCATGATTTCTTGACGAAAACACGTTTTCCTATAATGGTAGGTCGAACTCTTATTGGGGAAGCGCAGGTTTCATGAAATGAACTCAGAATGTCAAGTTATAATGAAATCTTCATTTCGTGTTAGTTTGTCATGATTTCTTCACGAAAACACGTTTTCCTATAATGGTAGGTCGTACTCTTATTGGGGAAGCGTAGGTTTCATGAAATGAACTCAGAATGTCAAGTTATAATGAAATCTTCATTTCGTGTTAGTTTGTCATGATTTCTTCACGAAAACACGTTTTCCTATAATGGTAGGTCGAACTCTTATTGGGGAAGCGCAGGATTCATGAAATGAACTCAGAATGTCAAATTATAATGAAATCTTCATTTCGTGTTAGTTTGTCATGATTTCTTCACGAAAACACGTTTTCCTATAATGGTAGGTCGAACTCTTATTGGGGAAGCGCAGGATTCATGAAATGAACTCAGAATGTCAAGTTATAATGAAATCTTCATTTCGTGTTAGTTTGTCATGATTTCTTTACGAAAACACGTTTTCCTATAATGGTAGGTCGAACTCTTATAGGGGAAGCGCAGGTTTCATGAAATGAACTCAGAATGTCAAGTTATAATGAAATCTTCATTTTGTGTTAGTTTGTCATGATTTCTTCACGAAAACACGTTTTCCTATAATGGTAGGTCGAACTCTTATTGCGGAAGCGCAGGTTTCATGAAATGAACTCAGAATGTCAAGTTATAATGAAATCTTCATTTCGTGTTAGTTTGTCATGATTTCTTCACCATAACACGTTTTCCTATAATGGTAGGTCGAACTGTTATTGGGGAAGCGCAGGTTTTATGAAATGAACTCAGAATGTCAAGTTATAATGAAATCTTCATTTCGTGTTAGTTTGTCATGATTTCTTCACGAAAACACGTTTTCCTATAATGGTAGGTCGAACTCTTATAGGGGAAGCGCAGGTTTCATGAAATGAACTCAGAATGTCAAGTTATAATGAAATCTTCATTTCGTGTTAGTTTGTCATGATTTCTTCACGAAAACACGTTTTCCTATAATGGTAGGTCGAACTCTTATAGGGGAAGCGCAGGTTTCATGAAATGAACTCAGAATGTCAAGTTATAATGAAATCTTCATTTTGTGTTAGTTTGTCATGATTTCTTCACGAAAACACGTTTTCCTATAATGGTAGGTCGAACTCTTATTGGGGAAGCGCAGGTTTCATGAAATGAACTCAGAATGTCAAGTTATAATGAAATCTTCATTTTGTGTTAGTTTGTCATGATTTCTTCACGAAAACACGTTTTCCTATAATGGTAGGTCGAACTCTTATTGGGGAAGCGTAGGTTTCATGAAATGAACTCAGAATGTCAAGTTATAATGAAATCTTCATTTCGTGTTAGTTTGTCATGATTTCTTCACGAAAACACGTTTTCCTATAATGGTAGGTCGAACTCTTATAGGGGAAGCGCAGGTTTCATGAAATGAACTCAGAATGTCAAGTTATAATGAAATCTTCATTTCGTGTTAGTTTGTCATGATTTCTTCACGAAACCACGTTTTCCTATAATGGTAGGTCGAACTGTTTTTGGGGAAGCGCAGGTTTTATGAAATGAACTCAGAATGTCAAGTTATAATGAAATCTTCATTTTGTGTTAGTTTGTCATGATTTCTTCACGAAAACACGTTTTCCTATAATGGTAGGTCGAACTCTTATTGGGGAAGCGCAGGTTTCATGAAATGAACTCAGAATGTCAAGTTATAATGAAATCTTCATTTCGTGTTAGTTTGTCATGATTTCTTGACGAAAACACGTTTTCCTATAATGGTAGGTCGAACTCTTATTGGGGAAGCGCAGGTTTCATGAAATGAACTCAGAATGTCAAGTTATAATGAAATCTTCATTTCGTGTTAGTTTGTCATGATTTCTTCACGAAAACACGTTTTCCTATAATGGTAGGTCGTACTCTTATTGGGGAAGCGTAGGTTTCATGAAATGAGCTCAGAATGTCAAGTTATAATGAAATCTTCATTTCGTGTTAGTTTGTCATGATTTCTTCACGAAAACACGTTTTCCTATAATGGTAGGTCGAACTCTTATTGGGGAAGCGCAGGATTCATGAAATGAACTCAGAATGTCAAATTATAATGAAATCTTCATTTCGTGTTAGTTTGTCATGATTTCTTCACGAAAACACGTTTTCCTATAATGGTAGGTCGAACTCTTATTGGGGAAGCGCAGGATTCATGAAATGAACTCAGAATGTCAAGTTATAATGAAATCTTCATTTCGTGTTAGTTTGTCATGATTTCTTTACGAAAACACGTTTTCCTATAATGGTAGGTCGAACTCTTATAGGGGAAGCGCAGGTTTCATGAAATGAACTCAGAATGTCAAGTTATAATGAAATCTTCATTTTGTGTTAGTTTGTCATGATTTCTTCACGAAAACACGTTTTCCTATAATGGTAGGTCGAACTCTTATTGCGGAAGCGCAGGTTTCATGAAATGAACTCAGAATGTCAAGTTATAATGAAATCTTCATTTCGTGTTAGTTTGTCATGATTTCTTCACCATAACACGTTTTCCTATAATGGTAGGTCGAACTGTTATTGGGGAAGCGCAGGTTTTATGAAATGAACTCAGAATGTCAAGTTATAATGAAATCTTCATTTCGTGTTAGTTTGTCATGATTTCTTCACGAAAACACGTTTTCCTATAATGGTAGGTCGAACTCTTATAGGGGAAGCGCAGGTTTCATGAAATGAACTCAGAATGTCAAGTTATAATGAAATCTTCATTTCGTGTTAGTTTGTCATGATTTCTTCACGAAAACACGTTTTCCTATAATGGTAGGTCGAACTCTTATAGGGGAAGCGCAGGTTTCATGAAATGAACTCAGAATGTCAAGTTATAATGAAATCTTCATTTTGTGTTAGTTTGTCATGATTTCTTCACGAAAACACGTTTTCCTATAATGGTAGGTCGAACTCTTATTGGGGAAGCGCAGGTTTCATGAAATGAACTCAGAATGTCAAGTTATAATGAAATCTTCATTTCGTGTTAGTTTGTCATGATTTCTTCACGAAAACACGTTTTCCTATAATGGTAGGTCGAACTCTTATTGGGGAAGCGCAGGTTTCATGAAATGAACTCAGAATGTCAAGTTATAATGAAATCTTCATTTCGTGTTAGTTTGTCATGATTTCTTCACGAAAACACGTTTTCCTATAATGGTAGGTCGAACTCTTATTGGGGAAGCGCAGGTTTCATGAAATGAACTCAGAATGTCAAGTTATAATGAAATCTTCATTTCGTGTTAGTTTGTCATGATTTCTTCACGAAAACACGTTTTCCTATAATGGTAGGTCGAACTCTTATTGGGGAAGCGCAGGTTTCATGAAATGAACTCAGAATGTCAAGTTATAATGAAATCTTCATTTTGTGTTAGTTTGTCATGATTTCTTCACGAAAACACGTTTTCCTATAATGGTAGGTCGAACTCTTATTGGGGAAGCGCAGGTTTCATGAAATGAACTCAGAATGTCAAGTTATAATGAAATCTTCATTTTGTGTTAGTTTGTCATGATTTCTTCACGAAAACACGTTTTCCTATAATGGTAGGTCGAACTCTTATTGGGGAAGCGCAGGTTTCATGAAATGAACTCAGAATGTCAAGTTATAATGAAATCTTCATTTTGTGTTAGTTTGTCATGATTTCTTCACGAAAACACGTTTTCCTATAATGTTAGGTCGAACTCTTATAGGGGAAGCGCAGGTTTCATGAAATGAACTCAGAATGTCAAGTTATAATGAAATCCTCATTTTGTGTTAGTTTGTCACTATTTCTTCACGAAAACACGTTTTCCTATAATGGTAGGTCGAACTCTTATTGGGGAAGCGCAGGTTTCATGAAATGAACTCAGAATGTCAAGTTATAATGAAATCTTCATTTTGTGTTAGTTTGTCATGATTTCTTCACGAAAACACGTTTTCCTATAATGTTAGGTCGAACTCTTATAGGGGAAGCGCAGCTTTCATGAAATGAACTCAGAATGTCAAGTTATAATGAAATCTTCATTTCGTGTTAGTTTTTCATGATTTCTTCACGAAAACACGTTTTCCTATAATGGTAGGTCGAACTCTTATTGGGGAAGCGCAGGTTTCATGAAATGAACTCAGAATGTCAAGTTATAATGAAATCTTCATTTCGTGTTAGTTTGTCATGATTTCTTCTCGAAAACACGTTTTCCTATAATGGTAGGTCGAACTCTTATTGGGGAAGCGCAGGTTTCATGAAATGAACTCAGAATGTCAAGTTATAATGAAATCTTCATTTCGTGTTAGTTTGTCATGATTTCTTCACGAAAACACGTTTTCCTATAATGGTAGGTCGAACTCTTATTGGGGAAGCGCAGGTTTCATGAAATGAACTCAGAATGTCAAGTTATAATGAAATCTTCATTTCGTGTTAGTTTGTCATGATTTCTTCACGAAAACTCGTTTTCCTATAATGGTAGGTCGAACTCTTATAGGGAAAGCGCAGGTTTCATGAAATGAACTCAGAATGTCAAGTTATAATGAAATCTTCATTTTGTGTTAGTTTGTCATGATTTCTTCACGAAAACACGTTTTCCTATAATGGTAGGTCGAACTCTTATTGGGGAAGCGCAGGTTTCATGAAATGAACTCAGAATGTCAAGTTATAATGAAATCTTCATTTTGTGTTAGTTTGTCATGATTTCTTCACGAAAACACGTTTTCCTATAATGGTAGGTCGAACTCTTATTGGGGAAGCGCAGGTTTCATGAAATGAACTCAGAATGTCAAGTTATAATGAAATCTTCATTTTGTGTTAGTTTGTCATGATTTCTTCACGAAAACACGTTTTCCTATAATGTTAGGTCGAACTCTTAAAGGGGAAGCGCAGGTTTCATGAAATGAACTCAGAATGTCAAGTTATAATGAAATCTTCATTTTGTGTTAGTTTGTCATGATTTCTTCACGAAAACACGTTTTCCTATAATGGTAGGTCGAACTCTTATTGGGGAAGCGCAGGTTTCATGAAATGAACTCAGAATGTCAAGTTATAATGAAATCTTCATTTTGTGTTAGTTTGTCATGATTTCTTCACGAAAACACGTTTTCCTATAATGGTAGGTCGAACTCTTATTGGGGAAGCGTAGGTTTCATGAAATGAACTCAGAATGTCAAGTTATAATGAAATCTTCATTTTGTGTTAGTTTGTCATGATTTCTTCACGAAAACACGTTTTCCTATAATGGTAGGTCGAACTCTTATAGGGGAAGCGCAGGTTTCATGAAATGAACTCAGAATGTCAAGTTATAATGAAATCTTCATTTCGTGTTAGTTTGTCATGATTTCTTCACGAAACCACGTTTTCCTATAATGGTAGGTCGAACTGTTTTTGGGGAAGCGCAGGTTTTATGAAATGAACTCAGAATGTCAAGTTATAATGAAATCTTCATTTTGTGTTAGTTTGTCATGATTTCTTCACGAAAACACGTTTTCCTATAATGGTAGGTCGAACTCTTATTGGGGAAGCGCAGGTTTCATGAAATGAACTCAGAATGTCAAGTTATAATGAAATCTTCATTTCGTGTTAGTTTGTCATGATTTCTTGACGAAAACACGTTTTCCTATAATGGTAGGTCGAACTCTTATTGGGGAAGCGCAGGTTTCATGAAATGAACTCAGAATGTCAAGTTATAATGAAATCTTCATTTCGTGTTAGTTTGTCATGATTTCTTCACGAAAACACGTTTTCCTATAATGGTAGGTCGTACTCTTATTGGGGAAGCGTAGGTTTCATGAAATGAACTCAGAATGTCAAGTTATAATGAAATCTTCATTTCGTGTTAGTTTGTCATGATTTCTTCACGAAAACACGTTTTCCTATAATGGTAGGTCGAACTCTTATTGGGGAAGCGCAGGATTCATGAAATGAACTCAGAATGTCAAATTATAATGAAATCTTCATTTCGTGTTAGTTTGTCATGATTTCTTCACGAAAACACGTTTTCCTATAATGGTAGGTCGAACTCTTATTGGGGAAGCGCAGGATTCATGAAATGAACTCAGAATGTCAAGTTATAATGAAATCTTCATTTCGTGTTAGTTTGTCATGATTTCTTTACGAAAACACGTTTTCCTATAATGGTAGGTCGAACTCTTATAGGGGAAGCGCAGGTTTCATGAAATGAACTCAGAATGTCAAGTTATAATGAAATCTTCATTTTGTGTTAGTTTGTCATGATTTCTTCACGAAAACACGTTTTCCTATAATGGTAGGTCGAACTCTTATTGCGGAAGCGCAGGTTTCATGAAATGAACTCAGAATGTCAAGTTATAATGAAATCTTCATTTCGTGTTAGTTTGTCATGATTTCTTCACCATAACACGTTTTCCTATAATGGTAGGTCGAACTGTTATTGGGGAAGCGCAGGTTTTATGAAATGAACTCAGAATGTCAAGTTATAATGAAATCTTCATTTCGTGTTAGTTTGTCATGATTTCTTCACGAAAACACGTTTTCCTATAATGGTAGGTCGAACTCTTATAGGGGAAGCGCAGGTTTCATGAAATGAACTCAGAATGTCAAGTTATAATGAAATCTTCATTTCGTGTTAGTTTGTCATGATTTCTTCACGAAAACACGTTTTCCTATAATGGTAGGTCGAACTCTTATAGGGGAAGCGCAGGTTTCATGAAATGAACTCAGAATGTCAAGTTATAATGAAATCTTCATTTTGTGTTAGTTTGTCATGATTTCTTCACGAAAACACGTTTTCCTATAATGGTAGGTCGAACTCTTATTGGGGAAGCGCAGGTTTCATGAAATGAACTCAGAATGTCAAGTTATAGTGAAATCTTCATTTCGTGTTAGTTTGTCATGATTTCTTCACGAAAACACGTTTTCCTATAATGGTAGGTCGAACTCTTATTGGGGAAGCGCAGGTTTCATGAAATGAACTCAGAATGTCAAGTTATAATGAAATCTTCATTTCGTGTTAGTTTGTCATGATTTCTTCACGAAAACACGTTTTCCTATAATGGTAGGTCGAACTCTTATTGGGGAAGCGCAGGTTTCATGAAATGAACTCAGAATGTCAAGTTATAATGAAATCTTCATTTCGTGTTAGTTTGTCATGATTTCTTCACGAAAACACGTTTTCCTATAATGGTAGGTCGAACTTTTATTGGGGAAGCGCAGGTTTCATGAAATGAACTCAGAATGTCAAGTTATAATGAAATCTTCATTTCGTGTTAGTTTGTCATGATTTCTTCACGAAAACACGTTTTCCTATAATGGTAGGTCGAACTCTTATTGGGGAAGCGCAGGTTTCATGAAATGAACTCAGAATGTCAAGTTATAATGAAATCTTCATTTCGTGTTAGTTTGTCATGATTTCTTCACGAAAACACGTTTTCCTATAATGGTAGGTCGAACTCTTATTGGGGAAGCGCAGGTTTCATGAAATGAACTCAGAATGTCAAGTTATAATGAAATCTTCATTTCGTGTTAGTTTGTCATGATTTCTTCACGAAAACACGTTTTCCTATAATGGTAGGTCGAACTCTTATTGGGGAAGCGCAGGTTTCATGAAATGAACTCAGAATGTCAAGTTATAATGAAATCTTCATTTCGTGTTAGTTTGTCATGATTTCTTCACGAAAACACGTTTTCCTATAATGGTAGGTCGAACTCTTATTGGGGAAGCGCAGGTTTCATGAAATGAACTCAGAATGTCAAGTTATAATGAAATCTTCATTTCGTGTTAGTTTGTCATGATTTCTTCACGAAAACACGTTTTCCTATAATGGTAGGTCGAACTCTTATTGGGGAAGCGCAGGTTTCATGAAATGAACTCAGAATGTCAAGTTATAATGAAATCTTCATTTCGTGTTAGTTTGTCATGATTTCTTCACGAAAACACGTTTTCCTATAATGGTAGGTCGAACTCTTATTGGGGAAGCGCAGGTTTCATGAAATGAACTCAGAATGTCAAGTTATAATGAAATCTTCATTTCGTGTTAGTTTGTCATGATTTCTTCACGAAAACACGTTTTCCTATAATGGTAGGTCGAACTCTTATTGGGGAAGCGCAGGTTTCATGAAATGAACTCAGAATGTCAAGTTATAATGAAATCTTCATTTTGTGTTAGTTTGTCATGATTTCTCACGAAAACACGTTTTCCTATAATGGTAGGTCGAACTCTTATTGGGGAAGCGCAGGTTTCATGAAATGAACTCAGAATGTCAAGTTATAATGAAATCTTCATTTCGTGTTAGTTTGTCATGATTTCTTCACGAAAACACGTTTTCCTATAATGGTAGGTCGAACTCTTATTGGGGAAGCGCAGGTTTCATGAAATGAACTCAGAATGTCAAGTTATAATGAAATCTTCATTTCGTGTTAGTTTGTCATGATTTCTTCACGAAAACACGTTTTCCTATAATGGTAGGTCGAACTCTTATTGGGGAAGCGCAGGTTTCATGAAATGAACTCAGAATGTCAAGTTATAATGAAATCTTCATTTCGTGTTAGTTTTTCATGATTTCTTCACGAAAACACGTTTTCCTATAATGGTAGGTCGAACTCTTATTGGGGAAGCGCAGGTTTCATGAAATGAACTCAGAATGTCAAGTTATAATGAAATCTTCATTTTGTGTTAGTTTGTCATGATTTCTTCACGAAAACACGTTTTCCTATAATGTTAGGTCGAACTCTTATAGGGGAAGCGCAGGTTTCATGAAATGAACTCAGAATGTCAAGTTATAATGAAATCTTCATTTTGTGTTAGTTTGTCATGATTTCTTCACGAAAACACGTTTTCCTATTATGGTAGGTCGAACTCTTATTGGGGAAGCGCAGGTTTCATGAAATGAACTCAGAATGTCAAGTTATAATGAAATCTTCATTTTGTGTTAGTTTGTCATGATTTCTTCACGAAAACACGTTTTCCTATAATGGTAGGTCGAACTCTTATTGGGGAAGCGTAGGTTTCATGAAATGAACTCAGAATGTCAAGTTATAATGAAATCTTCATTTTGTGTTAGTTTGTCATGATTTCTTCACAAAAACACGTTTTCCTATAATGGTAGGTCGAACTCTTATAGGGGAAGCGCAGGTTTCATGAAATGAACTCAGAATGTCAAGTTATAATGAAATCTTCATTTCGTGTTAGTTTGTCATGATTTCTTCACGAAACCACGTTTTCCTATAATGGTAGGTCGAACTGTTTTTGGGGAAGCGCAGGTTTTATGAAATGAACTCAGAATGTCAAGTTATAATGAAATCTTCATTTTGTGTTAGTTTGTCATGATTTCTTCACGAAAACACGTTTTCCTATAATGGTAGGTCGAACTCTTATTGGGGAAGCGCAGGTTTCATGAAATGAACTCAGAATGTCAAGTTATAATGAAATCTTCATTTCGTGTTAGTTTGTCATGATTTCTTCACCAAAACACGTTTTCCTATAATGGTAGGTCGAACTCTTATAGGGGAAGCGCAGGTTTCATGAAATGAACTCAGAATGTCAAGTTATAATGAAATCTTCATTTTGTGTTAGTTTGTCATGATTTCTTCACGAAAACACGTTTTCCTATAATGTTAGGTCGAACTCTTATAGGGGAAGCGTAGGTTTCATGAAATGAACTCAGAATGTCAAGTTATAATGAAATCTTCATTTCGTGTTAGTTTTTCATGATTTCTTCACGAAAACACGTTTTCCTATAATGGTAGGTCGAACTCTTATTGGGGAAGCGCAGGTTTCATGAAATGAACTCAGAATGTCAAGTTATAATGAAATCTTCATTTCGTGTTAGTTTGTCATGATTTCTTCACGAAAACACGTTTTCCTATAATGTTAGGTCGAACTCTTATAGGGGAAGCGTAGGTTTCATGAAATG
Organism: Paramormyrops kingsleyae; assembly: GCF_048594095.1. Classification (NCBI taxonomy): domain Eukaryota; kingdom Metazoa; phylum Chordata; class Actinopteri; order Osteoglossiformes; family Mormyridae; genus Paramormyrops; species Paramormyrops kingsleyae. Next base: position 37,558,416 of record NC_132802.1, read on the forward strand.
AACTCAGAATGTCAAGTTATAATGAAATCTTCATTTCGTGTTAGTTTTTCATGATTTCTTCACGAAAACACGTTTTCCTATAATGGTAGGTCGAACTCTTATTGGGGAAGCGCAGGTTTCATGAAATGAACTCAGAATGTCAAGTTATAATGAAATCTTCATTTCGTGTTAGTTTGTCATGATTTCTTCACGAAAACACGTTTTCCTATAATGGTAGGTCGAACTCTTATTGGGGAAGCGCAGGTTTCATGAAATGAACTCAGAATGTCAAGTTATAATGAAATCTTCATTTTGTGTTAGTTTGTCATGATTTCTTCACGAAAACACGTTTTCCTATAATGTTAGGTCGAACTCTTATAGGGGAAGCGCAGGTTTCATGAAATGAACTCAGAATGTCAAGTTATAATGAAATCTTCATTTTGTGTTAGTTTGTCATGATTTCTTCACGAAAACACGTTTTCCTATAATGGTAGGTCGAACTCTTATTGGGGAAGCGCAGGTTTCATGAAATGAACTCAGAATGTCAAGTTATAATGAAATCTTCATTTCGTGTTAGTTTGTCATGATTTCTTCACGAAAACACGTTTTCCTATAATGTTAGGTCGAACTCTTATAGGGGAAGCGCAGGTTTCATGAAATGAACTCAGAATGTCAAGTTATAATGAAATCTTCATTTTGTGTTAGTTTGTCATGATTTCTTCACGAAAACACGTTTTCCTATAATGGTAGGTCGAACTCTTATTGGGGAAGCGCAGGTTTCATGAAAGGAACTCAGAATGTCAAGTTATAATGAAATCTTCATTTTGTGTTAGTTTGTCATGATTTCTTCACGAAAACACGTTTTCCTATAATGGTAGGTCGAACTCTTATTGGGGAAGCGCAGGTTTCATGAAATGAACTCAGAATGTCAAGTTATAATGAAATCTTCATTTCGTGTTAGTTTGTCATGATTTCTTCACCAAAACACGTTTTCCTATAATGGTAGGTCGAACTCTTATAGGGGAAGCGCAGGTTTCATGAAATGAACTCAGAATGTCAAGTTATAATGAAATCTTCATTTTGTGTTAGTTTGTCATGATTTCTTCACGAAAACACGTTTTCCTATAATGTTAGGTCGAACTCTTATAGGGGAAGCGTAGGTTTCATGAAATGAACTCAGAATGTCAAGTTATAATGAAATCTTCATTTCGTGTTAGTTTTTCATGATTTCTTCACGAAAACACGTTTTCCTATAATGGTAGGTCGAACTCTTATTGGGGAAGCGCAGGTTTCATGAAATGAACTCAGAATGTCAAGTTATAATGAAATCTTCATTTCGTGTTAGTTTGTCATGATTTCTTCACGAAAACACGTTTTCCTATAATGTTAGGTCGAACTCTTATAGGGGAAGCGCAGGTTTCATGAAATGAACTCAGAATGTCAAGTTATAATGAAATCTTCATTTTGTGTTAGTTTGTCATGATTTCTTCACGAAAACACGTTTTCCTATAATGGTAGGTCGAACTCTTATTGGGGAAGCGCAGGTTTCATGAAATGAACTCAGAATGTCAAGTTATAATGAAATCTTCATTTCGTGTTAGTTTGTCATGATTTCTTCACGAAAACACGTTTTCCTATAATGTTAGGTCGAACTCTTATAGGGGAAGCGCAGGTTTCATGAAATGAACTCAGAATGTCAAGTTATAATGAAATCTTCATTTTGTGTTAGTTTGTCATGATTTCTTCACGAAAACACGTTTTCCTATAATGGTAGGTCGAACTCTTATTGGGGAAGCGCAGGTTTCATGAAAGGAACTCAGAATGTCAAGTTATAATGAAATCTTCATTTTGTGTTAGTTTGTCATGATTTCTTCACGAAAACACGTTTTCCTACAATGGTAGGTCGAACTCTTATTGGGGAAGCGCAGGTTTCATGAAATGAACTCAGAATGTCAAGTTATAATGAAATCTTCATTTTGTGTTAGTTTGTCATGATTTCTTCACGAAAACACGTTTTCCTATAATGGTAGGTCGAACTCTTATTGGGGAAGCGCAGGTTTCATGAAATGAACTCAGAATGTCAAGTTATAATGAAATCTTCATTTTGTGTTAGTTTGTCATGATTTCTTCACGAAAACACGTTTTCCTATAATGGTAGGTCGAACTCTTATAGGGGAAGCGCAGGTTTCATGAAATGAACTCAGAATGTCAAGTTATAATGAAATCTTCATTTTGTGTTAGTTTGTCATGATTTCTTCACGAAAACACGTTTTCCTATAATGGTAGGTCGAACTCTTATTGGGGAAGCGCAGGTTTCATGAAATGAACTCAGAATGTCAAGTTATAATGAAATCTTCATTTTGTGTTAGTTTGTCATGATTTCTTCACGAAAACACGTTTTCCTATAATGTTAGGTCGAACTCTTATAGGGGAAGCGTAGGTTTCATGAAATGAACTCAGAATGTCAAGTTATAATGAAATCTTCATTTT
>NC_132802.1:37560984-37621453 GCF_048594095.1 Paramormyrops kingsleyae
ATAATGAAATCTTCATTTCGTGTTAGTTTGTCATGATTTCTTCACGAAAACACGTTTTCCTATAATGGTAGGTCGAACTCTTATTGGGGAAGCGCAGGTTTCATGAAATGAACTCAGAATGTCAAGTTATAATGAAATCTTCATTTCGTGTTAGTTTGTCATGATTTCTTCACGAAAACACGTTTTCCTATAATGGTAGGTCGAACTCTTATTGGGGAAGCGCAGGTTTCATGAAATGAACTCAGAATGTCAAGTTATAATGAAATCTTCATTTCGTGTTAGTTTGTCATGATTTCTTCACGAAAACACGTTTTCCTATAATGGTAGGTCGAACTCTTATTGGGGAAGCGCAGGTTTCATGAAATGAACTCAGAATGTCAAGTTATAATGAAATCTTCATTTCGTGTTAGTTTGTCATGATTTCTTCACGAAAACACGTTTTCCTATAATGGTAGGTCGAACTCATATTGGGGAAGCGCAGGTTTCATGAAATGAACTCAGAATGTCAAGTTATAATGAAATCTTCATTTCGTGTTAGTTTGTCATGATTTCTTCACGAAAACACGTTTTCCTATAATGGTAGGTCGAACTCTTATTGGGGAAGCGCAGGTTTCATGAAATGAACTCAGAATGTCAAGTTATAATGAAATCTTCATTTCGTGTTAGTTTGTCATGATTTCTTCACGAAAACACGTTTTCCTATAATGGTAGGTCGAACTCTTATTGGGGAAGCGCAGGTTTCATGAAATGAACTCAGAATGTCAAGTTATAATGAAATCTTCATTTCGTGTTAGTTTGTCATGATTTCTTCACGAAAACACGTTTTCCTATAATGGTAGGTCGAACTCTTATTGGGGAAGCGCAGGTTTCATGAAATGAACTCAGAATGTCAAGTTATAATGAAATCTTCATTTCGTGTTAGTTTGTCATGATTTCTTCACGAAAACACGTTTTCCTATAATGGTAGGTCGAACTCTTATAGGGGAAGCGCAGGTTTCATGAAATGAACTCAGAATGTCAAGTTATAATGAAATCTTCATTTCGTGTTAGTTTGTCATGATTTCTTCACCAAAACACGTTTTCCTATAATGGTAGGTCGAACTCTTATTGGGGAAGCGCAGGTTTCATGAAATGAACTCAGAATGTCAAGTTATAATGAAATCTTCATTTCGTGTTAGTTTGTCATGATTTCTTCACCAAAACACGTTTTCCTATAATGGTAGGTCGAACTCTTATTGGGGAAGCGCAGGATTCATGAAATGAACTCAGAATGTCAAGTTATAATGAAATCTTCATTTTGTGTTAGTTTGTCATGATTTCTTCACGAAAACACGTTTTCCTATAATGGTAGGTCGAACTCTTATTGGGGAAGCGCAGGTTTCATGAAATGAACTCAGAATGTGAAGTTATAATGAAATCTTCATTTTGTGTTAGTTTGTCATGATTTCTTCACGAAAACACGTTTTCCTATAATGGTAGGTCGAACTCTTATTGGGGAAGCGCAGGTTTCATGAAATGAACTCAGAATGTCAAGTTATAATGAAATCTTCATTTTGTGTTAGTTTGTCATGATTTCTTCACGAAAACACGTTTTCCTATAATGTTAGGTCGAACTCTTATAGGGGAAGCGCAGGTTTCATGAAATGAACTCAGAATGTCAAGTTATAATGAAATCTTCATTTTGTGTTAGTTTGTCATGATTTCTTCACGAAAACACGTTTTCCTATAATGGTAGGTCGAACTCTTATAGGGGAAGCGCAGGTTTCATGAAATGAACTCAGAATGTCAAGTTATAATGAAATCTTCATTTCGTGTTAGTTTGTCATGATTTCTTCACGAAAACACGTTTTCCTATAATGGTAGGTCGAACTCTTATTGCGGAAGCGCAGGTTTCATGAAATGAACTCAGAATGTCAAGTTATAATGAAATCTTCATTTCGTGTTAGTTTGTCATGATTTCTTCACGAAAACACGTTTTCCTATAATGGTAGGTCGAACTCTTATAGGGGAAGCGCAGGTTTCATGAAATGAACTCAGAATGTCAAGTTATAATGAAATCTTCATTTCGTGTTAGTTTGTCATGATTTCTTCACGAAAACACGTTTTCCTATAATGGTAGGTCGAACTGTTATTGGGGAAGCGCAGGTTTCATGAAATGAACTCAGAATGTCAAGTTATAATGAAATCTTCATTTTGTGTTAGTTTGTCATGATTTCTTCACCAAAACACGTTTTCCTATAATGGTAGGTCGAACTCTTATTGGGGAAGCGCAGGTTTCATGAAATGAACTCAGAATGTCAAGTTATAATGAAATCTTCATTTCGTGTTAGTTTGTCATGATTTCTTCACCAAAACACGTTTTCCTATAATGGTAGGTCGAACTCTTATAGGGGAAGCGCAGGTTTCATGAAATGAACTCAGAATGTCAAGTTATAATGAAATCTTCATTTCGTGTTAGTTTGTCATGATTTCTTCACGAAAACACGTTTTCCTATAATGGTAGGTCGTACTCTTATTGGGGAAGCGTAGGTTTCATGAAATGAACTCAGAATGTCAAGTTATAATGAAATCTTCATTTTGTGTTAGTTTGTCATGATTTCTTCACGAAAACACGTTTTCCTATAATGGTAGGTCGAACTCTTATTGGGGAAGCGTAGGTTTCATGAAATGAACTCAGAATGTCAAGTTATAATGAAATCTTCATTTTGTGTTAGTTTGTCATGATTTCTTCACGAAAACACGTTTTCCTATAATGGTAGGTCGAACTCTTATAGGGGAAGCGCAGGTTTCATGAAATGAACTCAGAATGTCAAGTTATAATGAAATCTTCATTTCGTGTTAGTTTGTCATGATTTCTTCACCAAAACACGTTTTCCTATAATGGTAGGTCGAACTCTTATAGGGGAAGCGCAGGTTTCATGAAATGAACTCAGAATGTCAAGTTATAATGAAATCTTCATTTCGTGTTAGTTTGTCATGATTTCTTCACCAAAACACGTTTTCCTATAATGGTAGGTCGAACTCTTATTGGGGAAGCGCAGGTTTTATGAAATGAACTCAGAATGTCAAGTTATAATGAAATCTTCATTTTGTGTTAGTTTGTCATGATTTCTTCACGAAAACACGTTTTCCTATAATGGTAGGTCGAACTCTTATTGGGGAAGCGCAGGTTTCATGAAATGAACTCAGAATGTCAAGTTATAATGAAATCTTCATTTCGTGTTAGTTTGTCATGATTTCTTGACGAAAACACGTTTTCCTATAATGGTAGGTCGAACTCTTATTGGGGAAGCGCAGGTTTCATGAAATGAACTCAGAATGTCAAGTTATAATGAAATCTTCATTTCGTGTTAGTTTGTCATGATTTCTTCACGAAAACACGTTTTCCTATAATGGTAGGTCGTACTCTTATTGGGGAAGCGTAGGTTTCATGAAATGAACTCAGAATGTCAAGTTATAATGAAATCTTCATTTTGTGTTAGTTTGTCATGATTTCTTCACGAAAACACGTTTTCCTATAATGTTAGGTCGAACTCTTATAGGGGAAGCGCAGGTTTCATGAAATGAACTCAGAATGTCAAGTTATAATGAAATCTTCATTTTGTGTTAGTTTGTCATGATTTCTTCACGAAAACACGTTTTCCTATTATGGTAGGTCGAACTCTTATTGGGGAAGCGCAGGTTTCATGAAATGAACTCAGAATGTCAAGTTATAATGAAATCTTCATTTTGTGTTAGTTTGTCATGATTTCTTCACGAAAACACGTTTTCCTATAATGGTAGGTCGAACTCTTATTGGGGAAGCGTAGGTTTCATGAAATGAACTCAGAATGTCAAGTTATAATGAAATCTTCATTTTGTGTTAGTTTGTCATGATTTCTTCACGAAAACACGTTTTCCTATAATGGTAGGTCGAACTCTTATAGGGGAAGCGCAGGTTTCATGAAATGAACTCAGAATGTCAAGTTATAATGAAATCTTCATTTTGTGTTAGTTTGTCATGATTTCTTCACGAAAACACGTTTTCCTATAATGGTAGGTCGAACTCTTATTGGGGAAGCACAGGTTTCATGAAATGAACTCAGAATGTCAAGTTATAATGAAATCTTCATTTCGTGTTAGTTTGTCATGATTTCTTCACCAAAACACGTTTTCCTATAATGGTAGGTCGAACTCTTATAGGGGAAGCGCAGGTTTCATGAAATGAACTCAGAATGTCAAGTTATAATGAAATCTTCATTTCGTGTTAGTTTGTCATGATTTCTTCACGAAAACACGTTTTCCTATAATGGTAGGTCGTACTCTTATTGGGGAAGCGTAGGATTCATGAAATGAACTCAGAATGTCAAGTTATAATGAAATCTTCATTTTGTGTTAGTTTGTCATGATTTCTTCACGAAAACACGTTTTCCTATAATGGTAGGTCGAACTCTTATAGGGGAAGCGCAGGTTTCATGAAATGAACTCAGAATGTCAAGTTATAATGAAATCTTCATTTCGTGTTAGTTTGTCATGATTTCTTCACGAAAACACGTTTTCCTATAATGGTAGGTCGAACTGTTATTGGGGAAGCGCAGGTTTCATGAAATGAACTCAGAATGTCAAGTTATAATGAAATCTTCATTTTGTGTTAGTTTGTCATGATTTCTTCACCAAAACACGTTTTCCTATAATGGTAGGTCGAACTCTTATTGGGGAAGCGCAGGTTTCATGAAATGAACTCAGAATGTCAAGTTATAATGAAATCTTCATTTCGTGTTAGTTTGTCATGATTTCTTCACCAAAACACGTTTTCCTATAATGGTAGGTCGAACTCTAATAGGGGAAGCGCAGGTTTCATGAAATGAACTCAGAATGTCAAGTTATAATGAAATCTTCATTTCGTGTTAGTTTGTCATGATTTCTTCACGAAAACACGTTTTCCTATAATGGTAGGTCGTACTCTTATTGGGGAAGCGTAGGTTTCATGAAATGAACTCAGAATGTCAAGTTATAATGAAATCTTCATTTTGTGTTAGTTTGTCATGATTTCTTCACGAAAACACGTTTTCCTATAATGGTAGGTCGAACTCTTATTGGGGAAGCGTAGGTTTCATGAAATGAACTCAGAATGTCAAGTTATAATGAAATCTTCATTTTGTGTTAGTTTGTCATGATTTCTTCACGAAAACACGTTTTCCTATAATGGTAGGTCGAACTCTTATAGGGGAAGCGCAGGTTTCATGAAATGAACTCAGAATGTCAAGTTATAATGAAATCTTCATTTCGTGTTAGTTTGTCATGATTTCTTCACGAAAACACGTTTTCCTATAATGGTAGGTCGAACTGTTATTGGGGAAGCGCAGGTTTCATGAAATGAACTCAGAATGTCAAGTTATAATGAAATCTTCATTTTGTGTTAGTTTGTCATGATTTCTTCACGAAAACACGTTTTCCTATAATGGTAGGTCGAACTCTTATTGGGGAAGCGCAGGTTTCATGAAATGAACTCAGAATGTCAAGTTATAATGAAATCTTCATTTCGTGTTAGTTTGTCATGATTTCTTGACGAAAACACGTTTTCCTATAATGGTAGGTCGAACTCTTATTGGGGAAGCGCAGGTTTCATGAAATGAACTCAGAATGTCAAGTTATAATGAAATCTTCATTTCGTGTTAGTTTGTCATGATTTCTTCACGAAAACACGTTTTCCTATAATGGTAGGTCGTACTCTTATTGGGGAAGCGTAGGTTTCATGAAATGAACTCAGAATGTCAAGTTATAATGAAATCTTCATTTCGTGTTAGTTTGTCATGATTTCTTCACGAAAACACGTTTTCCTATAATGGTAGGTCGAACTCTTATTGGGGAAGCGCAGGATTCATGAAATGAACTCAGAATGTCAAATTATAATGAAATCTTCATTTCGTGTTAGTTTGTCATGATTTCTTCACGAAAACACGTTTTCCTATAATGGTAGGTCGAACTCTTATTGGGGAAGCGCAGGATTCATGAAATGAACTCAGAATGTCAAGTTATAATGAAATCTTCATTTCGTGTTAGTTTGTCATGATTTCTTCACGAAAACACGTTTTCCTATAATGGTAGGTCGAACTCTTATTGGGGAAGCGCAGGTTTCATGAAATGAACTCAGAATGTCAAGTTATAATGAAATCTTCATTTCGTGTTAGTTTGTCATGATTTCTTCACGAAAACACGTTTTCCTATAATGGTAGGTCGAACTCTTATTGGGGAAGCGCAGGTTTCATGAAATGAACTCAGAATGTCAAGTTATAATGAAATCTTCATTTCGTGTTAGTTTGTCATGATTTCTTCACGAAAACACGTTTTCCTATAATGGTAGGTCGAACTCTTATAGGGGAAGCGCAGGTTTCATGAAATGAACTCAGAATGTCAAGTTATAATGAAATCCTCATTTTGTGTTAGTTTGTCATGATTTCTTCACGAAAACACGTTTTCCTATAATGGTAGGTCGAACTCTTATTGGGGAAGCGCAGGTTTCATGAAATGAACTCAGAATGTCAAGTTATAATGAAATCTTCATTTTGTGTTAGTTTGTCATGATTTCTTCACGAAAACACGTTTTCCTATAATGTTAGGTCGAACTCTTATAGGGGAAGCGCAGGTTTCATGAAATGAACTCAGAATGTCAAGTTATAATGAAATCTTCATTTTGTGTTAGTTTGTCATGATTTCTTCACGAAAACACGTTTTCCTATAATGGTAGGTCGAACTCTTATTGGGGAAGCGCAGGTTTCATGAAATGAACTCAGAATGTCAAGTTATAATGAAATCTTCATTTTGTGTTAGTTTGTCATGATTTCTTCACGAAAACACGTTTTCCTATAATGGTAGGTCGAACTCTTATTGGGGAAGCGTAGGTTTCATGAAATGAACTCAGAATGTCAAGTTATAATGAAATCTTCATTTTGTGTTAGTTTGTCATGATTTCTTCACGAAAACACGTTTTCCTATAATGGTAGGTCGAACTCTTATAGGGGAAGCGCAGGTTTCATGAAATGAACTCAGAATGTCAAGTTATAATGAAATCTTCATTTCGTGTTAGTTTGTCATGATTACTTCACGAAACCACGTTTTCCTATAATGGTAGGTCGAACTGTTTTTGGGGAAGCGCAGGTTTTATGAAATGAACTCAGAATGTCAAGTTATAATGAAATCTTCATTTTGTGTTAGTTTGTCATGATTTCTTCACGAAAACACGTTTTCCTATAATGGTAGGTCGAACTCTTATTGGGGAAGCGCAGGTTTCATGAAATGAACTCAGAATGTCAAGTTATAATGAAATCTTCATTTCGTGTTAGTTTGTCATGATTTCTTCACCAAAACACGTTTTCCTATAATGGTAGGTCGTACTCTTATTGGGGAAGCGCAGGTTTCATGAAATGAACTCAGAATGTCAAGTTATAATGAAATCTTCATTTCGTGTTAGTTTGTCATGATTTCTTCACCAAAACACGTTTTCCTATAATGGTAGGTCGAACTCTTATTGGGGAAGCGCAGGTTTCATGAAATGAACTCAGAATGTCAAGTTATAATGAAATCTTCATTTCGTGTTAGTTTGTCATGATTTCTTCACGAAAACACGTTTTCCTATAATGGTAGGTCGAACTCTTATAGGGGAAGCGCAGGTTTCATGAAATGAACTCAGAATGTCAAGTTATAATGAAATCTTCATTTCGTGTTAGTTTGTCATGATTTCTTCACGAAACCACGTTTTCCTATAATGGTAGGTCGAACTGTTTTTGGGGAAGCGCAGGTTTTATGAAATGAACTCAGAATGTCAAGTTATAATGAAATCTTCATTTTGTGTTAGTTTGTCATGATTTCTTCACGAAAACACGTTTTCCTATAATGGTAGGTCGAACTCTTATTGGGGAAGCGCAGGTTTCATGAAATGAACTCAGAATGTCAAGTTATAATGAAATCTTCATTTCGTGTTAGTTTGTCATGATTTCTTCACCAAAACACGTTTTCCTATAAGGGTAGGTCGAACTCTTATAGGGGAAGCGCAGGTTTCATGAAATGAACTCAGAATGTCAAGTTATAATGAAATCTTCATTTCGTGTTAGTTTGTCATGATTTCTTCACGAAAACACGTTTTCCTATAATGGTAGGTCGTACTCTTATTGGGGAAGCGTAGGTTTCATGAAATGAACTCAGAATGTCAAGTTATAATGAAATCTTCATTTTGTGTTAGTTTGTCATGATTTCTTCACGAAAACACGTTTTCCTATAATGGTAGGTCGAACTCTTATAGGGGAAGCGCAGGTTTCATGAAATGAACTCAGAATGTCAAGTTATAATGAAATCTTCATTTCGTGTTAGTTTGTCATGATTTCTTCACGAAAACACGTTTTCCTATAATGGTAGGTCGAACTGTTATTGGGGAAGCGCAGGTTTCATGAAATGAACTCAGAATGTCAAGTTATAATGAAATCTTCATTTTGTGTTAGTTTGTCATGATTTCTTCACGAAAACACGTTTTCCTATAATGGTAGGTCGAACTCTTATTGGGGAAGCGCAGGTTTCATGAAATGAACTCAGAATGTCAAGTTATAATGAAATCTTCATTTCGTGTTAGTTTGTCATGATTTCTTGACGAAAACACGTTTTCCTATAATGGTAGGTCGAACTCTTATTGGGGAAGCGCAGGTTTCATGAAATGAACTCAGAATGTCAAGTTATAATGAAATCTTCATTTCGTGTTAGTTTGTCATGATTTCTTCACGAAAACACGTTTTCCTATAATGGTAGGTCGTACTCTTATTGGGGAAGCGTAGGTTTCATGAAATGAACTCAGAATGTCAAGTTATAATGAAATCTTCATTTCGTGTTAGTTTGTCATGATTTCTTCACGAAAACACGTTTTCCTATAATGGTAGGTCGAACTCTTATTGGGGAAGCGCAGGATTCATGAAATGAACTCAGAATGTCAAATTATAATGAAATCTTCATTTCGTGTTAGTTTGTCATGATTTCTTCACGAAAACACGTTTTCCTATAATGGTAGGTCGAACTCTTATTGGGGAAGCGCAGGATTCATGAAATGAACTCAGAATGTCAAGTTATAATGAAATCTTCATTTCGTGTTAGTTTGTCATGATTTCTTCACGAAAACACGTTTTCCTATAATGGTAGGTCGAACTCTTATTGGGGAAGCGCAGGTTTCATGAAATGAACTCAGAATGTCAAGTTATAATGAAATCTTCATTTCGTGTTAGTTTGTCATGATTTCTTCACGAAAACACGTTTTCCTATAATGGTAGGTCGAACTCTTATTGGGGAAGCGCAGGTTTCATGAAATGAACTCAGAATGTCAAGTTATAATGAAATCTTCATTTCGTGTTAGTTTGTCATGATTTCTTCACGAAAACACGTTTTCCTATAATGGTAGGTCGAACTCTTATAGGGGAAGCGCAGGTTTCATGAAATGAACTCAGAATGTCAAGTTATAATGAAATCCTCATTTTGTGTTAGTTTGTCATGATTTCTTCACGAAAACACGTTTTCCTATAATGGTAGGTCGAACTCTTATTGGGGAAGCGCAGGTTTCATGAAATGAACTCAGAATGTCAAGTTATAATGAAATCTTCATTTTGTGTTAGTTTGTCATGATTTCTTCACGAAAACACGTTTTCCTATAATGTTAGGTCGAACTCTTATAGGGGAAGCGCAGGTTTCATGAAATGAACTCAGAATGTCAAGTTATAATGAAATCTTCATTTTGTGTTAGTTTGTCATGATTTCTTCACGAAAACACGTTTTCCTATAATGGTAGGTCGAACTCTTATTGGGGAAGCGCAGGTTTCATGAAATGAACTCAGAATGTCAAGTTATAATGAAATCTTCATTTTGTGTTAGTTTGTCATGATTTCTTCACGAAAACACGTTTTCCTATAATGGTAGGTCGAACTCTTATTGGGGAAGCGTAGGTTTCATGAAATGAACTCAGAATGTCAAGTTATAATGAAATCTTCATTTTGTGTTAGTTTGTCATGATTTCTTCACGAAAACACGTTTTCCTATAATGGTAGGTCGAACTCTTATAGGGGAAGCGCAGGTTTCATGAAATGAACTCAGAATGTCAAGTTATAATGAAATCTTCATTTCGTGTTAGTTTGTCATGATTACTTCACGAAACCACGTTTTCCTATAATGGTAGGTCGAACTGTTTTTGGGGAAGCGCAGGTTTTATGAAATGAACTCAGAATGTCAAGTTATAATGAAATCTTCATTTTGTGTTAGTTTGTCATGATTTCTTCACGAAAACACGTTTTCCTATAATGGTAGGTCGAACTCTTATTGGGGAAGCGCAGGTTTCATGAAATGAACTCAGAATGTCAAGTTATAATGAAATCTTCATTTCGTGTTAGTTTGTCATGATTTCTTCACCAAAACACGTTTTCCTATAATGGTAGGTCGTACTCTTATTGGGGAAGCGCAGGTTTCATGAAATGAACTCAGAATGTCAAGTTATAATGAAATCTTCATTTCGTGTTAGTTTGTCATGATTTCTTCACCAAAACACGTTTTCCTATAATGGTAGGTCGAACTCTTATTGGGGAAGCGCAGGTTTCATGAAATGAACTCAGAATGTCAAGTTATAATGAAATCTTCATTTCGTGTTAGTTTGTCATGATTTCTTCACGAAAACACGTTTTCCTATAATGGTAGGTCGAACTCTTATAGGGGAAGCGCAGGTTTCATGAAATGAACTCAGAATGTCAAGTTATAATGAAATCTTCATTTCGTGTTAGTTTGTCATGATTTCTTCACGAAACCACGTTTTCCTATAATGGTAGGTCGAACTGTTTTTGGGGAAGCGCAGGTTTTATGAAATGAACTCAGAATGTCAAGTTATAATGAAATCTTCATTTTGTGTTAGTTTGTCATGATTTCTTCACGAAAACACGTTTTCCTATAATGGTAGGTCGAACTCTTATTGGGGAAGCGCAGGTTTCATGAAATGAACTCAGAATGTCAAGTTATAATGAAATCTTCATTTCGTGTTAGTTTGTCATGATTTCTTCACCAAAACACGTTTTCCTATAAGGGTAGGTCGAACTCTTATAGGGGAAGCGCAGGTTTCATGAAATGAACTCAGAATGTCAAGTTATAATGAAATCTTCATTTCGTGTTAGTTTGTCATGATTTCTTCACGAAAACACGTTTTCCTATAATGGTAGGTCGTACTCTTATTGGGGAAGCGTAGGATTCATGAAATGAACTCAGAATGTCAAGTTATAATGAAATCTTCATTTTGTGTTAGTTTGTCATGATTTCTTCACGAAAACACGTTTTCCTATAATGGTAGGTCGAACTCTTATAGGGGAAGCGCAGGTTTCATGAAATGAACTCAGAATGTCAAGTTATAATGAAATCTTCATTTCGTGTTAGTTTGTCATGATTTCTTCACGAAAACACGTTTTCCTATAATGGTAGGTCGAACTGTTATTGGGGAAGCGCAGGTTTCATGAAATGAACTCAGAATGTCAAGTTATAATGAAATCTTCATTTTGTGTTAGTTTGTCATGATTTCTTCACCAAAACACGTTTTCCTATAATGGTAGGTCGAACTCTTATTGGGGAAGCGCAGGTTTCATGAAATGAACTCAGAATGTCAAGTTATAATGAAATCTTCATTTCGTGTTAGTTTGTCATGATTTCTTCACCAAAACACGTTTTCCTATAATGGTAGGTCGAACTCTTATAGGGGAAGCGCAGGTTTCATGAAATGAACTCAGAATGTCAAGTTATAATGAAATCTTCATTTTGTGTTAGTTTGTCATGATTTCTTCACCAAAACACGTTTTCCTATAATGGTAGGTCGAACTCTTATTGGGGAAGCGCAGGTTTCATGAAATGAACTCAGAATGTCAAGTTATAATGAAATCTTCATTTTGTGTTAGTTTGTCATGATTTCTTCACCAAAACACGTTTTCCTATAATGGTAGGTCGAACTCTTATTGGGGAAGCGTAGGTTTCATGAAATGAACTCAGAATGTCAAGTTATAATGAAATCTTCATTTTGTGTTAGTTTGTCATGATTTCTTCACGAAAACACGTTTTCCTATAATGGTAGGTCGAACTCTTATAGGGGAAGCGCAGGTTTCATGAAATGAACTCAGAATGTCAAGTTATAATGAAATCTTCATTTCGTGTTAGTTTGTCATGATTTCTTCACGAAAACACGTTTTCCTATAATGGTAGGTCGAACTGTTATTGGGGAAGCGCAGGTTTTATGAAATGAACTCAGAATGTCAAGTTATAATGAAATCTTCATTTTGTGTTAGTTTGTCATGATTTCTTCACGAAAACACGTTTTCCTATAATGGTAGGTCGAACTCTTATTGGGGAAGCGCAGGTTTCATGAAATGAACTCAGAATGTCAAGTTATAATGAAATCTTCATTTCGTGTTAGTTTGTCATGATTTCTTGACGAAAACACGTTTTCCTATAATGGTAGGTCGAACTCTTATTGGGGAAGCGCAGGTTTCATGAAATGAACTCAGAATGTCAAGTTATAATGAAATCTTCATTTCGTGTTAGTTTGTCATGATTTCTTCACGAAAACACGTTTTCCTATAATGGTAGGTCGTACTCTTATTGGGGAAGCGTAGGTTTCATGAAATGAACTCAGAATGTCAAGTTATAATGAAATCTTCATTTCGTGTTAGTTTGTCATGATTTCTTCACGAAAACACGTTTTCCTATAATGGTAGGTCGAACTCTTATTGGGGAAGCGCAGGATTCATGAAATGAACTCAGAATGTCAAATTATAATGAAATCTTCATTTCGTGTTAGTTTGTCATGATTTCTTCACGAAAACACGTTTTCCTATAATGGTAGGTCGAACTCTTATTGGGGAAGCGCAGGATTCATGAAATGAACTCAGAATGTCAAGTTATAATGAAATCTTCATTTCGTGTTAGTTTGTCATGATTTCTTTACGAAAACACGTTTTCCTATAATGGTAGGTCGAACTCTTATAGGGGAAGCGCAGGTTTCATGAAATGAACTCAGAATGTCAAGTTATAATGAAATCTTCATTTCGTGTTAGTTTGTCATGATTTCTTCACCAAAACACGTTTTCCTATAATGGTAGGTCGAACTGTTATTGGGGAAGCGCAGGTTTTATGAAATGAACTCAGAATGTCAAGTTATAATGAAATCTTCATTTCGTGTTAGTTTGTCATGATTTCTTCACGAAAACACGTTTTCCTATAATGGTAGGTCGAACTCTTATAGGGGAAGCGCAGGTTTCATGAAATGAACTCAGAATGTCAAGTTATAATGAAATCTTCATTTCGTGTTAGTTTGTCATGATTTCTTCACGAAAACACGTTTTCCTATAATGGTAGGTCGAACTCTTATAGGGGAAGCGCAGGTTTCATGAAATGAACTCAGAATGTCAAGTTATAATGAAATCTTCATTTCGTGTTAGTTTGTCATGATTTCTTCACGAAAACACGTTTTCCTATAATGGTAGGTCGAACTCTTATTGGGGAAGCGCAGGTTTCATGAAATGAACTCAGAATGTCAAGTTATAATGAAATCTTCATTTCGTGTTAGTTTGTCATGATTTCTTCACCAAAACACGTTTTCCTATAATGGTAGGTCGAACTCTTATTGGGGAAGCGCAGTTTTCATGAAATGAACTCAGAATGTCAAGTTATAATGAAATCTTCATTTCGTGTTAGTTTGTCATGATTTCTTCACCAAAACACGTTTTCCTATAATGGTAGGTCGAACTCTTATAGGGGAAGCGCAGGTTTCATGAAATGAACTCAGAATGTCAAGTTATAATGAAATCTTCATTTCGTGTTAGTTTGTCATGATTTCTTCACGAAAACACGTTTTCCTATAATGGTAGGTCGTACTCTTATTGGGGAAGCGTAGGTTTCATGAAATGAACTCAGAATGTCAAGTTATAATGAAATCTTCATTTTGTGTTAGTTTGTCATGATTTCTTCACGAAAACACGTTTTCCTATAATGGTAGGTCGAACTCTTATTGGGGAAGCGTAGGTTTCATGAAATGAACTCAGAATGTCAAGTTATAATGAAATCTTCATTTCGTGTTAGTTTGTCATGATTTCTTCACGAAAACACGTTTTCCTATAATGGTAGGTCGAACTCTTATAGGGGAAGCGCAGGTTTCATGAAATGAACTCAGAATGTCAAGTTATAATGAAATCTTCATTTCGTGTTAGTTTGTCATGATTTCTTCACGAAAACACGTTTTCCTATAATGGTAGGTCGAACTGTTATTGGGGAAGCGCAGGTTTTATGAAATGAACTCAGAATGTCAAGTTATAATGAAATCTTCATTTTGTGTTAGTTTGTCATGATTTCTTCACGAAAACACGTTTTCCTATAATGGTAGGTCGAACTCTTATTGGGGAAGCGCAGGTTTCATGAAATGAACTCAGAATGTCAAGTTATAATGAAATCTTCATTTCGTGTTAGTTTGTCATGATTTCTTGACGAAAACACGTTTTCCTATAATGGTAGGTCGAACTCTTATTGGGGAAGCGCAGGTTTCATGAAATGAACTCAGAATGTCAAGTTATAATGAAATCTTCATTTCGTGTTAGTTTGTCATGATTTCTTCACCAAAACACGTTTTCCTATAATGGTAGGTCGAACTGTTATTGGGGAAGCGCAGGTTTTATGAAATGAACTCAGAATGTCAAGTTATAATGAAATCTTCATTTCGTGTTAGTTTGTCATGATTTCTTCACGAAAACACGTTTTCCTATAATGGTAGGTCGAACTCTTATAGGGGAAGCGCAGGTTTCATGAAATGAACTCAGAATGTCAAGTTATAATGAAATCTTCATTTCGTGTTAGTTTGTCATGATTTCTTCACGAAAACACGTTTTCCTATAATGGTAGGTCGAACTCTTATAGGGGAAGCGCAGGTTTCATGAAATGAACTCAGAATGTCAAGTTATAATGAAATCTTCATTTCGTGTTAGTTTGTCATGATTTCTTCACGAAAACACGTTTTCCTATAATGGTAGGTCGAACTCTTATTGGGGAAGCGCAGGTTTCATGAAATGAACTCAGAATGTCAAGTTATAATGAAATCTTCATTTCGTGTTAGTTTGTCATGATTTCTTCACCAAAACACGTTTTCCTATAATGGTAGGTCGAACTCTTATTGGGGAAGCGCAGTTTTCATGAAATGAACTCAGAATGTCAAGTTATAATGAAATCTTCATTTCGTGTTAGTTTGTCATGATTTCTTCACCAAAACACGTTTTCCTATAATGGTAGGTCGAACTCTTATAGGGGAAGCGCAGGTTTCATGAAATGAACTCAGAATGTCAAGTTATAATGAAATCTTCATTTCGTGTTAGTTTGTCATGATTTCTTCACGAAAACACGTTTTCCTATAATGGTAGGTCGTACTCTTATTGGGGAAGCGTAGGTTTCATGAAATGAACTCAGAATGTCAAGTTATAATGAAATCTTCATTTTGTGTTAGTTTGTCATGATTTCTTCACGAAAACACGTTTTCCTATAATGGTAGGTCGAACTCTTATTGGGGAAGCGTAGGTTTCATGAAATGAACTCAGAATGTCAAGTTATAATGAAATCTTCATTTCGTGTTAGTTTGTCATGATTTCTTCACGAAAACACGTTTTCCTATAATGGTAGGTCGAACTCTTATAGGGGAAGCGCAGGTTTCATGAAATGAACTCAGAATGTCAAGTTATAATGAAATCTTCATTTCGTGTTAGTTTGTCATGATTTCTTCACGAAAACACGTTTTCCTATAATGGTAGGTCGAACTGTTATTGGGGAAGCGCAGGTTTTATGAAATGAACTCAGAATGTCAAGTTATAATGAAATCTTCATTTTGTGTTAGTTTGTCATGATTTCTTCACGAAAACACGTTTTCCTATAATGGTAGGTCGAACTCTTATTGGGGAAGCGCAGGTTTCATGAAATGAACTCAGAATGTCAAGTTATAATGAAATCTTCATTTCGTGTTAGTTTGTCATGATTTCTTGACGAAAACACGTTTTCCTATAATGGTAGGTCGAACTCTTATTGGGGAAGCGCAGGTTTCATGAAATGAACTCAGAATGTCAAGTTATAATGAAATCTTCATTTCGTGTTAGTTTGTCATGATTTCTTCACGAAAACACGTTTTCCTATAATGGTAGGTCGTACTCTTATTGGGGAAGCGTAGGTTTCATGAAATGAACTCAGAATGTCAAGTTATAATGAAATCTTCATTTCGTGTTAGTTTGTCATGATTTCTTCACGAAAACACGTTTTCCTATAATGGTAGGTCGAACTCTTATTGGGGAAGCGCAGGATTCATGAAATGAACTCAGAATGTCAAATTATAATGAAATCTTCATTTCGTGTTAGTTTGTCATGATTTCTTCACGAAAACACGTTTTCCTATAATGGTAGGTCGAACTCTTATTGGGGAAGCGCAGGATTCATGAAATGAACTCAGAATGTCAAGTTATAATGAAATCTTCATTTCGTGTTAGTTTGTCATGATTTCTTTACGAAAACACGTTTTCCTATAATGGTAGGTCGAACTCTTATAGGGGAAGCGCAGGTTTCATGAAATGAACTCAGAATGTCAAGTTATAATGAAATCTTCATTTTGTGTTAGTTTGTCATGATTTCTTCACGAAAACACGTTTTCCTATAATGGTAGGTCGAACTCTTATTGCGGAAGCGCAGGTTTCATGAAATGAACTCAGAATGTCAAGTTATAATGAAATCTTCATTTCGTGTTAGTTTGTCATGATTTCTTCACCAAAACACGTTTTCCTATAATGGTAGGTCGAACTGTTATTGGGGAAGCGCAGGTTTTATGAAATGAACTCAGAATGTCAAGTTATAATGAAATCTTCATTTCGTGTTAGTTTGTCATGATTTCTTCACGAAAACACGTTTTCCTATAATGGTAGGTCGAACTCTTATAGGGGAAGCGCAGGTTTCATGAAATGAACTCAGAATGT
The DNA here is from genome assembly GCF_048594095.1 of Paramormyrops kingsleyae. Classification (NCBI taxonomy): domain Eukaryota; kingdom Metazoa; phylum Chordata; class Actinopteri; order Osteoglossiformes; family Mormyridae; genus Paramormyrops; species Paramormyrops kingsleyae. Next base: position 37,578,003 of record NC_132802.1, read on the forward strand.
CAAGTTATAATGAAATCTTCATTTCGTGTTAGTTTGTCATGATTTCTTCACGAAAACACGTTTTCCTATAATGGTAGGTCGAACTCTTATAGGGGAAGCGCAGGTTTCATGAAATGAACTCAGAATGTCAAGTTATAATGAAATCTTCATTTCGTGTTAGTTTGTCATGATTTCTTCACGAAAACACGTTTTCCTATAATGGTAGGTCGAACTCTTATTGGGGAAGCGCAGGTTTCATGAAATGAACTCAGAATGTCAAGTTATAATGAAATCTTCATTTCGTGTTAGTTTGTCATGATTTCTTCACCAAAACACGTTTTCCTATAATGGTAGGTCGAACTCTTATTGGGGAAGCGCAGTTTTCATGAAATGAACTCAGAATGTCAAGTTATAATGAAATCTTCATTTCGTGTTAGTTTGTCATGATTTCTTCACGAAAACACGTTTTCCTATAATGGTAGGTCGTACTCTTATTGGGGAAGCGCAGGTTTCATGAAATGAACTCAGAATGTCAAGTTATAATGAAATCTTCATTTTGTGTTAGTTTGTCATGATTTCTTCACCAAAACACGTTTTCCTATAATGGTAGGTCGTACTCTTATTGGGGAAGCGCAGGTTTCATGAAATGAACTCAGAATGTCAAGTTATAATGAAATCTTCATTTTGTGTTAGTTTGTCATGATTTCTTCACCAAAACACGTTTTCCTATAATGGTAGGTCGAACTCTTATTGGGGAAGCGCAGGTTTCATGAAATGAACTCAGAATGTCAAGTTATAATGAAATCTTCATTTCGTGTTAGTTTGTCATGATTTCTTCACCAAAACACATTTTCCTATAATGGTAGGTCGAACTCTTATTGGGGAAGCGCAGGTTTTATGAAATGAACTCAGAATGTCAAGTTATAATGAAATCTTCATTTCGTGTTAGTTTGTCATGATTTCTTCACCAAAACACGTTTTCCTATAATGGTAGGTCGAACTCTTATAGGGGAAGCGCAGGTTTCATGAAGTGAACTCAGAATGTCAAGTTATAATGAAATCTTCATTTTGTGTTAGTTTGTCATGATTTCTTCACGAAAACACGTTTTCCTATAATGGTAGGTCGAACTCTTATTGGGGAAGCGCAGGTTTTATGAAATGAACTCAGAATGTCAAGTTATAATGAAATCTTCATTTTGTGTTAGTTTGTCATGATTTCTTCACGAAAACACGTTTTCCTATAATGGTAGGTCGAACTCTTATAGGGGAAGCGCAGGTTTCATGAAATGAACTCAGAATGTCAAGTTATAATGAAATCTTCATTTCGTGTTAGTTTGTCATGATTTCTTCACGAAAACACGTTTTCCTATAATGGTAGGTCGAACTGTTATTGGGGAAGCGCAGGTTTTATGAAATGAACTCAGAATGTCAAGTTATAATGAAATCTTCATTTTGTGTTAGTTTGTCATGATTTCTTCACGAAAACACGTTTTCCTATAATGGTAGGTCGAACTCTTATTGGGGAAGCGCAGGTTTCATGAAATGAACTCAGAATGTCAAGTTATAATGAAATCTTCATTTCGTGTTAGTTTGTCATGATTTCTTGACGAAAACACGTTTTCCTATAATGGTAGGTCGAACTCTTATTGGGGAAGCGCAGGTTTCATGAAATGAACTCAGAATGTCAAGTTATAATGAAATCTTCATTTCGTGTTAGTTTGTCATGATTTCTTCACGAAAACACGTTTTCCTATAATGGTAGGTCGTACTCTTATTGGGGAAGCGTAGGTTTCATGAAATGAACTCAGAATGTCAAGTTATAATGAAATCTTCATTTCGTGTTAGTTTGTCATGATTTCTTCACGAAAACACGTTTTCCTATAATGGTAGGTCGAACTCTTATTGGGGAAGCGCAGGATTCATGAAATGAACTCAGAATGTCAAATTATAATGAAATCTTCATTTCGTGTTAGTTTGTCATGATTTCTTCACGAAAACACGTTTTCCTATAATGGTAGGTCGAACTCTTATTGGGGAAGCGCAGGATTCATGAAATGAACTCAGAATGTCAAGTTATAATGAAATCTTCATTTCGTGTTAGTTTGTCATGATTTCTTCACGAAACCACGTTTTCCTATAATGGTAGGTCGAACTGTTTTTGGGGAAGCGCAGGTTTTATGAAATGAACTCAGAATGTCAAGTTATAATGAAATCTTCATTTTGTGTTAGTTTGTCATGATTTCTTCACGAAAACACGTTTTCCTATAATGGTAGGTCGAACTCTTATTGGGGAAGCGCAGGTTTCATGAAATGAACTCAGAATGTCAAGTTATAATGAAATCTTCATTTCGTGTTAGTTTGTCATGATTTCTTCACCAAAACACGTTTTCCTATAAGGGTAGGTCGAACTCTTATAGGGGAAGCGCAGGTTTCATGAAATGAACTCAGAATGTCAAGTTATAATGAAATCTTCATTTCGTATTAGTTTGTCATGATTTCTTCACGAAAACACGTTTTCCTATAATGGTAGGTCGTACTCTTATTGGGGAAGCGTAGGATTCATGAAATGAACTCAGAATGTCAAGTTATAATGAAATCTTCATTTTGTGTTAGTTTGTCATGATTTCTTCACGAAAACACGTTTTCCTATAATGGTAGGTCGAACTGTTATTGGGGAAGCGCAGGTTTCATGAAATGAACTCAGAATGTCAAGTTATAATGAAATCTTCATTTTGTGTTAGTTTGTCATGATTTCTTCACCAAAACACGTTTTCCTATAATGGTAGGTCGAACTCTTATTGGGGAAGCGCAGGTTTCATGAAATGAACTCAGAATGTCAAGTTATAATGAAATCTTCATTTCGTGTTAGTTTGTCATGATTTCTTCACCAAAACACGTTTTCCTATAATGGTAGGTCGAACTCTTATAGGGGAAGCGCAGGTTTCATGAAATGAACTCAGAATGTCAAGTTATAATGAAATCTTCATTTCGTGTTAGTTTGTCATGATTTCTTCACGAAAACACGTTTTCCTATAATGGTAGGTCGTACTCTTATTGGGGAAGCGTAGGTTTCATGAAATGAACTCAGAATGTCAAGTTATAATGAAATCTTCATTTTGTGTTAGTTTGTCATGATTTCTTCACGAAAACACGTTTTCCTATAATGGTAGGTCGAACTCTTATTGGGGAAGCGTAGGTTTCATGAAATGAACTCAGAATGTCAAGTTATAATGAAATCTTCATTTTGTGTTAGTTTGTCATGATTTCTTCACGAAAACACGTTTTCCTATAATGGTAGGTCGAACTCTTATAGGGGAAGCGCAGGTTTCATGAAATGAACTCAGAATGTCAAGTTATAATGAAATCTTCATTTCGTGTTAGTTTGTCATGATTTCTTCACGAAAACACGTTTTCCTATAATGGTAGGTCGAACTGTTATTGGGGAAGCGCAGGTTTTATGAAATGAACTCAGAATGTCAAGTTATAATGAAATCTTCATTTTGTGTTAGTTTGTCATGATTTCTTCACGAAAACACGTTTTCCTATAATGGTAGGTCGAACTCTTATTGGGGAAGCGCAGGTTTCATGAAATGAACTCAGAATGTCAAGTTATAATGAAATCTTCATTTCGTGTTAGTTTGTCATGATTTCTTGACGAAAACACGTTTTCCTATAATGGTAGGTCGAACTCTTATTGGGGAAGCGCAGGTTTCATGAAATGAACTCAGAATGTCAAGTTATAATGAAATCTTCATTTCGTGTTAGTTTGTCATGATTTCTTCACGAAAACACGTTTTCCTATAATGGTAGGTCGTACTCTTATTGGGGAAGCGTAGGTTTCATGAAATGAACTCAGAATGTCAAGTTATAATGAAATCTTCATTTCGTGTTAGTTTGTCATGATTTCTTCACGAAAACACGTTTTCCTATAATGGTAGGTCGAACTCTTATTGGGGAAGCGCAGGATTCATGAAATGAACTCAGAATGTCAAATTATAATGAAATCTTCATTTCGTGTTAGTTTGTCATGATTTCTTCACGAAAACACGTTTTCCTATAATGGTAGGTCGAACTCTTATTGGGGAAGCGCAGGATTCATGAAATGAACTCAGAATGTCAAGTTATAATGAAATCTTCATTTCGTGTTAGTTTGTCATGATTTCTTTACGAAAACACGTTTTCCTATAATGGTAGGTCGAACTCTTATAGGGGAAGCGCAGGTTTCATGAAATGAACTCAGAATGTCAAGTTATAATGAAATCTTCATTTCGTGTTAGTTTGTCATGATTTCTTCACCAAAACACGTTTTCCTATAATGGTAGGTCGAACTGTTATTGGGGAAGCGCAGGTTTTATGAAATGAACTCAGAATGTCAAGTTATAATGAAATCTTCATTTCGTGTTAGTTTGTCATGATTTCTTCACGAAAACACGTTTTCCTATAATGGTAGGTCGAACTCTTATAGGGGAAGCGCAGGTTTCATGAAATGAACTCAGAATGTCAAGTTATAATGAAATCTTCATTTCGTGTTAGTTTGTCATGATTTCTTCACGAAAACACGTTTTCCTATAATGGTAGGTCGAACTCTTATAGGGGAAGCGCAGGTTTCATGAAATGAACTCAGAATGTCAAGTTATAATGAAATCTTCATTTCGTGTTAGTTTGTCATGATTTCTTCACGAAAACACGTTTTCCTATAATGGTAGGTCGAACTCTTATAGGGGAAGCGCAGGTTTCATGAAATGAACTCAGAATGTCAAGTTATAATGAAATCTTCATTTCGTGTTAGTTTGTCATGATTTCTTCACGAAAACACGTTTTCCTATAATGGTAGGTCGAACTCTTATTGGGGAAGCGCAGGTTTCATGAAATGAACTCAGAATGTCAAGTTATAATGAAATCTTCATTTCGTGTTAGTTTGTCATGATTTCTTCACCAAAACACGTTTTCCTATAATGGTAGGTCGAACTCTTATTGGGGAAGCGCAGTTTTCATGAAATGAACTCAGAATGTCAAGTTATAATGAAATCTTCATTTCGTGTTAGTTTGTCATGATTTCTTCACCAAAACACGTTTTCCTATAATGGTAGGTCGAACTCTTATAGGGGAAGCGCAGGTTTCATGAAATGAACTCAGAATGTCAAGTTATAATGAAATCTTCATTTCGTGTTAGTTTGTCATGATTTCTTCACGAAAACACGTTTTCCTATAATGGTAGGTCGTACTCTTATTGGGGAAGCGTAGGTTTCATGAAATGAACTCAGAATGTCAAGTTATAATGAAATCTTCATTTTGTGTTAGTTTGTCATGATTTCTTCACGAAAACACGTTTTCCTATAATGGTAGGTCGAACTCTTATTGGGGAAGCGTAGGTTTCATGAAATGAACTCAGAATGTCAAGTTATAATGAAATCTTCATTTCGTGTTAGTTTGTCATGATTTCTTCACGAAAACACGTTTTCCTATAATGGTAGGTCGAACTCTTATAGGGGAAGCGCAGGTTTCATGAAATGAACTCAGAATGTCAAGTTATAATGAAATCTTCATTTCGTGTTAGTTTGTCATGATTTCTTCACGAAAACACGTTTTCCTATAATGGTAGGTCGAACTGTTATTGGGGAAGCGCAGGTTTTATGAAATGAACTCAGAATGTCAAGTTATAATGAAATCTTCATTTTGTGTTAGTTTGTCATGATTTCTTCACGAAAACACGTTTTCCTATAATGGTAGGTCGAACTCTTATTGGGGAAGCGCAGGTTTCATGAAATGAACTCAGAATGTCAAGTTATAATGAAATCTTCATTTCGTGTTAGTTTGTCATGATTTCTTGACGAAAACACGTTTTCCTATAATGGTAGGTCGAACTCTTATTGGGGAAGCGCAGGTTTCATGAAATGAACTCAGAATGTCAAGTTATAATGAAATCTTCATTTCGTGTTAGTTTGTCATGATTTCTTCACCAAAACACGTTTTCCTATAATGGTAGGTCGAACTGTTATTGGGGAAGCGCAGGTTTTATGAAATGAACTCAGAATGTCAAGTTATAATGAAATCTTCATTTCGTGTTAGTTTGTCATGATTTCTTCACGAAAACACGTTTTCCTATAATGGTAGGTCGAACTCTTATAGGGGAAGCGCAGGTTTCATGAAATGAACTCAGAATGTCAAGTTATAATGAAATCTTCATTTCGTGTTAGTTTGTCATGATTTCTTCACGAAAACACGTTTTCCTATAATGGTAGGTCGAACTCTTATAGGGGAAGCGCAGGTTTCATGAAATGAACTCAGAATGTCAAGTTATAATGAAATCTTCATTTCGTGTTAGTTTGTCATGATTTCTTCACGAAAACACGTTTTCCTATAATGGTAGGTCGAACTCTTATTGGGGAAGCGCAGGTTTCATGAAATGAACTCAGAATGTCAAGTTATAATGAAATCTTCATTTCGTGTTAGTTTGTCATGATTTCTTCACCAAAACACGTTTTCCTATAATGGTAGGTCGAACTCTTATTGGGGAAGCGCAGTTTTCATGAAATGAACTCAGAATGTCAAGTTATAATGAAATCTTCATTTCGTGTTAGTTTGTCATGATTTCTTCACCAAAACACGTTTTCCTATAATGGTAGGTCGAACTCTTATAGGGGAAGCGCAGGTTTCATGAAATGAACTCAGAATGTCAAGTTATAATGAAATCTTCATTTCGTGTTAGTTTGTCATGATTTCTTCACGAAAACACGTTTTCCTATAATGGTAGGTCGTACTCTTATTGGGGAAGCGTAGGTTTCATGAAATGAACTCAGAATGTCAAGTTATAATGAAATCTTCATTTTGTGTTAGTTTGTCATGATTTCTTCACGAAAACACGTTTTCCTATAATGGTAGGTCGAACTCTTATTGGGGAAGCGTAGGTTTCATGAAATGAACTCAGAATGTCAAGTTATAATGAAATCTTCATTTCGTGTTAGTTTGTCATGATTTCTTCACGAAAACACGTTTTCCTATAATGGTAGGTCGAACTCTTATAGGGGAAGCGCAGGTTTCATGAAATGAACTCAGAATGTCAAGTTATAATGAAATCTTCATTTCGTGTTAGTTTGTCATGATTTCTTCACGAAAACACGTTTTCCTATAATGGTAGGTCGAACTGTTATTGGGGAAGCGCAGGTTTTATGAAATGAACTCAGAATGTCAAGTTATAATGAAATCTTCATTTTGTGTTAGTTTGTCATGATTTCTTCACGAAAACACGTTTTCCTATAATGGTAGGTCGAACTCTTATTGGGGAAGCGCAGGTTTCATGAAATGAACTCAGAATGTCAAGTTATAATGAAATCTTCATTTCGTGTTAGTTTGTCATGATTTCTTGACGAAAACACGTTTTCCTATAATGGTAGGTCGAACTCTTATTGGGGAAGCGCAGGTTTCATGAAATGAACTCAGAATGTCAAGTTATAATGAAATCTTCATTTCGTGTTAGTTTGTCATGATTTCTTCACGAAAACACGTTTTCCTATAATGGTAGGTCGTACTCTTATTGGGGAAGCGTAGGTTTCATGAAATGAACTCAGAATGTCAAGTTATAATGAAATCTTCATTTCGTGTTAGTTTGTCATGATTTCTTCACGAAAACACGTTTTCCTATAATGGTAGGTCGAACTCTTATTGGGGAAGCGCAGGATTCATGAAATGAACTCAGAATGTCAAATTATAATGAAATCTTCATTTCGTGTTAGTTTGTCATGATTTCTTCACGAAAACACGTTTTCCTATAATGGTAGGTCGAACTCTTATTGGGGAAGCGCAGGATTCATGAAATGAACTCAGAATGTCAAGTTATAATGAAATCTTCATTTCGTGTTAGTTTGTCATGATTTCTTTACGAAAACACGTTTTCCTATAATGGTAGGTCGAACTCTTATAGGGGAAGCGCAGGTTTCATGAAATGAACTCAGAATGTCAAGTTATAATGAAATCTTCATTTTGTGTTAGTTTGTCATGATTTCTTCACGAAAACACGTTTTCCTATAATGGTAGGTCGAACTCTTATTGCGGAAGCGCAGGTTTCATGAAATGAACTCAGAATGTCAAGTTATAATGAAATCTTCATTTCGTGTTAGTTTGTCATGATTTCTTCACCAAAACACGTTTTCCTATAATGGTAGGTCGAACTGTTATTGGGGAAGCGCAGGTTTTATGAAATGAACTCAGAATGTCAAGTTATAATGAAATCTTCATTTCGTGTTAGTTTGTCATGATTTCTTCACGAAAACACGTTTTCCTATAATGGTAGGTCGAACTCTTATAGGGGAAGCGCAGGTTTCATGAAATGAACTCAGAATGTCAAGTTATAATGAAATCTTCATTTCGTGTTAGTTTGTCATGATTTCTTCACGAAAACACGTTTTTCTATAATATTAGGTCGAACTCTTATAGGGGAAGCGCAGGTTTCATGAAATGAACTCAGAATGTCAAGTTATAATGAAATCTTCATTTCGTGTTAGTTTGTCATGATTTCTTCACGAAAACAAGTTTTTCTATAATGTTAGGTCGAACTCTTATTAGGGAAGCGCAGGTTTCATGAAATGAACTCAGAATGTCAAGTTATAATGAAATCTTCATTTCGTGTTAGTTTGTCATGATTTCTTCACGAAAACACGTTTTCCTATAATGGTAGGTCGAACTCTTATAGGGGAAGCGCAGGTTTCATGAAATGAACTCAGAATGTCAAGTTATAATAAAATCTTCATTTTGTGTTAGTTTGTCATGATTTCTTCAAGAAAACACGTTTTCCTATAATGGTAGGTCGAACTCTTATAGGGGAAGCGCAGGTTTCATGAAATGAACTCAGAATGTCAAGTTATAATGAAATCTTCATTTTGTGTTAGTTTGTCATGATTTCTTCACGAACACACGTTTTCCAATAATGGTAGGTCGATCTCTTATAGAGGAAGCGCAGGTTTCATGAAATGAACTCAGAATGTGAAGTTATAATGAAATCTTCATTTCGTGTTAGTTTGTCATGATTTCTTCACGAAAACACGTTTTTCTATAATGTTAGGTCGAACTCTTATAGGGGATGCGCAGGTTTCATGAAATGAACTCAGAATGTCAAGTTATAATGAAATCTTCATTTCGTGCTAGTTTGTCATGATTTCTTCACGAAAACACGTTTTCCTATAATGGTAGGTCGAACTCTTATAGGGGAAGCGCAGGTTTCATGAAATGAACTCAGAATGTCAAGTTATAATGAAATCTTCATTTCGTGTTAGTTTGTCATGATTTCTTCACGAAAACACGTTTTTCTATAATGTTAGGTCGAACTCTTATAGGGGAAGTGCAGGTTTCATGAAATGAACTCAGAATGTCAAGATATAATGAAATCTTCATTTCGTGTTAGTTTGTGATGATTTCTTCACGAAAACGCGTTTTTCTATAATGTTAGGTCGAACTCTTATAGGGGAAGTGCAGGTTTCATGAAATGAACTCAGAATGTCAAGATATAATGAAATCTTCATTTCGTGTTAGTTTGTCATGATTTCTTCACGAAAACACGTTTTCCTATAATGGTAGGTCGAACTCTTATTAGGGAAGCGCAGGTTTCATGAAATGAACTCAGAATGTCAAGTTATAATGAAATCTTCATTTTGTGTTAGTTTGTCATGATTTCTTCACGAAAACACGTTTTCCTATAATGGTAGGTCGAACTCTTATAGGGGAAGCGCAGGTTTCATGAAATGAACTCAGAATGTCAAGTTATAATGAAATCTTCATTTCGTGTTAGTTTGTCATGATTTCTTCACGAAAACACGTTTTCCTATAATGGTAGGTCGAACTCTTATAGGGGAAGCGCAGGTTTCATGAAATGAACTCAGAATGTCAAGTTATAATAAAATCTTCATTTTGTGTTAGTTTGTCATGATTTCTTCAAGAAAACACGTTTTCCTATAATGGTAGGTCGAACTCTTATAGGGGAAGCGCAGGTTTCATGAAATGAACTCAGAATGTCAAGTTATAATGAAATCTTCATTTCGTGTTAGTTTGTCATGATTTCTTCACGAAAACACGTTTTTCTATAATGTTAGGTCGAACTCTTATAGGGGAAGCGCAGGTTTCATGAAATGAACTCAGAATGTCAAGATATAATGAAATCTTCATTTCGTGTTAGTTTGTCATGATTTCTTCACGAAAACACATTTTTCTATAATGTTAGGTCGAACTCTTATTGGGGAAGCGCAGGTTTCGTGAAATGAACTCAGAATGTCAAGTTATAATGAAATCTTCATTTTGCGTTAGTTTGTCATGATTTCTTCACGAAAACACGTTTTCCTATAATGGTAGGTCGAACTCTTATTGGGGAAGCGCAGGTTTCATGAAATGAACTCAGAATGTCAAGTTATAATGAAATCTTCATTTCGTGTTAGTTTGTCATGATTTCTTCACGAAAACACGTTTTTCTATAATGTTAGGTCGAACTCTTATTGGGGAAGCGCAGTTTTCATGAAATGAACTCAGAATGTCAAGTTATAATGAAATCTTCATTTCGTGTTAGTTTGTCATGATTTCTTCACGAAAACACCTTTTTCTATAATGTTAGGTCGAACTCTTATAGGGGAAGCGCAGGTTTCATGAAATGAACTCAGAATGTCAAGTTATAATGAAATCTTCATTTTGTGTTAGTTTGTCATGATTTCTTCACGAAAACACGTTTTCCTATAATGGTAGGTCGAACTCTTATTGGGGAAGCGCAGGTTTCATGAAATGAACTCAGAATGTCAAGTTATAATGAAATCTTCATTTCGTGTTAGTTTGTCATGATTTCTTCACGAAAACACGTTTTTCTATAATATTAGGTCGAACTCTTATTGGGGAAGCGCAGGTTTCGTGAAATGAACTCAGAATGTCAAGTTATAATGAAATCTTCATTTTGTGTTAGTTTGTCATGATTTCTTCACGAAAGCACGTTTTCCTATAATGGTAGGTCGAACTCTTATTGGGGAAGCGCAGGTTTCATGAAATGAACTCAGAATGTCAAGTTATAATGAAATCTTCATTTTGTGTTAGTTTGTCATGATTTCTTCACGAAAGCACGTTTTCCTATAATGGTAGGTCGAACTCTTATTGGGGAAGCGCAGGTTTCATGAAATGAACTCAGAATGTCAAGTTATAATGAAATCTTCATTTCGTGGTAGTTTGTCATGATTTCTTCACGAAAACACGTTTTCCTATAATGGTAGGTCGAACTCTTATAGGGGAAGCGCAGGTTTCATGAAATGAACTCAGAATGTCAAGTTATAATGAAATCTTCATTTCGTGGTAGTTTGTCATGATTTCTTCACGAAAACACGTTTTCCTATAATGGTAGGTCGAACTCTTATAGGGGAAGCGCAGGTTTCATGAAATGAACTCAGAATGTCAAGTTATAATGAAATTTTCATTTCGTGTTAGTTTGTCATGATTTCTTCACGAAAACACGTTTTCCTATAATGGTAGGTCGAACTCTTATAGGGGAAGCGCAGGTTTCATGAAATGAACTCAGAATGTCAAGTTATAATGAAATCTTCATTTTGTGTTAGTTTGTCATGATTTATTCACGAAAACACGTGTTCCTATAATGGTAGGTCGAACTCTTATTGGGGAAGTGCAGGTTTCATGAAATGAACTCAGAATGTCAAGTTATAATGAAATCTTCATTTCGTGTTAGTTTGTCATGATTTCTTCACGAAAACACGTTTTCCTATAATGGTAGGTCGAACTCTTATAGGGGAAGCGCAGGTTTCATGAAATGAACTCAGAATGTCAAGTTATAATGAAATCTTCATTTCGTGTTAGTTTGTCATGATTTCTTCACGAAAACACGTTTTCCTATAATGGTAGGTCGAACTCTTATAGGGGAAGCGCAGGTTTCATGAAATGAACTCAGAATGTCAAGTTATAATGAAATCTTCATTTTGTGTTAGTTTGTCATGATTTATTCACGAAAACACGTGTTCCTATAATGGTAGGTCGAACTCTTATTGGGGAAGTGCAGGTTTCATGAAATGAAGTCAGAATGTCAAGTTATAATGAAATCTTCATTTCGTGTTAGTTTGTCATGATTTATTCACGAAAACACGTTTTCCTATAATGGTAGGTCGAACTCTTATTGGGGAAGCGCAGGTTTCATGAAATGAACTCAGAATGTCAAGTTATAATGAAATCTTCATTTCGTGTTAGTTTGTCATGATTTCTTCACGAAAACACGTTTTTCTATAATATTAGGTCGAACTCTTATTGGGGAAGCGCAGGTTTCGTGAAATGAACTCAGAATGTCAAGTTATAATGAAATCTTCATTTTGTGTTAGTTTGTCATGATTTCTTCACGAAAGCACGTTTTCCTATAATGGTAGGTCGAACTCTTATTGGGGAAGCGCAGGTTTCATGAAATGAACTCAGAATGTCAAGTTATAATGAAATCTTCATTTTGTGTTAGTTTGTCATGATTTCTTCACGAAAGCACGTTTTCCTATAATGGTAGGTCGAACTCTTATTGGGGAAGCGCAGGTTTCATGAAATGAACTCAGAATGTCAAGTTATAATGAAATCTTCATTTCGTGTTAGTTTGTCATGATTTCTTCACGAAAACACGTTTTCCTATAATGGTAGGTCGAACTCTTATAGGGGAAGCGCAGGTTTCATGAAATGAACTCAGAATGTCAAGTTATAATGAAATTTTCATTTCGTGTTAGTTTGTCATGATTTCTTCACGAAAACACGTTTTCCTATAATGGTAGGTCGAACTCTTATAGGGGAAGCGCAGGTTTCATGAAATGAACTCAGAATGTCAAGTTATAATGAAATCTTCATTTTGTGTTAGTTTGTCATGATTTATTCACGAAAACACGTGTTCCTATAATGGTAGGTCGAACTCTTATTGGGGAAGTGCAGGTTTCATGAAATGAACTCAGAATGTCAAGTTATAATGAAATCTTCATTTCGTGTTAGTTTGTCATGATTTCTTCACGAAAACACGTTTTCCTATAATGGTAGGTCGAACTCTTATAGGGGAAGCGCAGGTTTCATGAAATGAACTCAGAATGTCAAGTTATAATGAAATCTTCATTTCGTGTTAGTTTGTCATGATTTCTTCACGAAAACACGTTTTCCTATAATGGTAGGTCGAACTCTTATAGGGGAAGCGCAGGTTTCATGAAATGAACTCAGAATGTCAAGTTATAATGAAATCTTCATTTTGTGTTAGTTTGTCATGATTTATTCACGAAAACACGTGTTCCTATAATGGTAGGTCGAACTCTTATTGGGGAAGTGCAGGTTTCATGAAATGAAGTCAGAATGTCAAGTTATAATGAAATCTTCATTTCGTGTTAGTTTGTCATGATTTATTCACGAAAACACGTTTTCCTATAATGGTAGGTCGAACTCTTATTGGGGAAGCGCAGGTTTCATGAAATGAACTCAGAATGTCAAGTTATAATGAAATCTTCATTTCGTGATAGTTTGTCATGATTTATTCACGAAAAGACGTTTTCCTATAATGGTAGGTCGAACTCTTATTGGGGAAGCGCAGGTTTCATGAAATGAACTCAGAATGTCAAGGTCGAACTCTCATTGGGGAAGCGCAGGTTTCATGAAATGAACTCAGAATGTCAAGTTATAATGAAATCTTCATTTTGTGTTAGTTTGTCATGATTTATTCACGAAAACACGTTTTCCTATAATGGTAGGTCGAACTCTCATTGGGGAAGCGCAGGTTTCGTGAAATGAACTCAGAATGTCAAGTTATAATGAAATCTTCATTTTGTGTTAGTTTGTCATGATTTATTCACGAAAACACGTTTTCCTATAATGGTAGGTCGAACTCTTATTTGGGAAGCGCAGGTTTCATGAAATGAACTCAGAATGTCAAGTTATAATGAAATCTTCATTTCGTGTTAGTTTGTCATGATTTCTTCACGAAAACACGTTTTCCTATAATGGTAGGTCGAACTTTCTTTGGGGAAGCGCAGGTTTCATGAAATGAACTCAGAATGTCAAGTTATAATAAAATCTTCATTTTGTGTTAGTTTGTCATGATTTCTTCACGAAAACATGTTTTCCTATAATGGTAGGTCGAACTCTTATAGGGGAAGCGCAGGTTTCATGAAATGAACTCAGAATGTCAAGTTATAATGAAATCTTCATTTCGTGTTAGTTTGTCATGATTTCTTCACGAAAACACGTTTTCCTATAATGGTAGGTCGAACTCTTATAGGGGAAGCGCAGGTTTCATGAAATGAACTCAGAATGTCAAGTTATAATGAAATCTTCATTTCGTGTTAGTTTGTCATGATTTCTTCACGAAAACACGTTTTCCTATAATGGTAGGTCGAACTCTTATAGGGGAAGCGCAGGTTTCATGAAATGAACTCAGAATGTCAAGTTATAATGAAATCTTCATTTTGTGTTAGTTTGTCATGATTTATTCACGAAAACACGTGTTCCTATAATGGTAGGTCGAACTCTTATTGGGGAAGTGCAGGTTTCATGAAATGAAGTCAGAATGTCAAGTTATAATGAAATCTTCATTTCGTGTTAGTTTGTCATGATTTATTCACGAAAACACGTTTTCCTATAATGGTAGGTCGAACTCTTATTGGGGAAGCGCAGGTTTCATGAAATGAACTCAGAATGTCAAGTTATAATGAAATCTTCATTTCGTGTTAGTTTGTCATGATTTATTCACGAAAACACGTTTTCCTATAATGGTAGGTCGAACTCTTATTGGGGAAGCGCAGGTTTCATGAAATGAACTCAGAATGTCAAGTTATAATGAAATCTTCATTTCGTGTTAGTTTGTCATGATTTATTCACGAAAACACGTTTTCCTATAATGGTAGGTCGAACTCTTTTAGGGGAAGCGCAGGATTCATGAAATGACCTCAGAATGTCAAGTTATAATGAAATCTTCATTTCGTGTTAGTTTGTCATGATTTCTTCACGAAAACACATTTTCCTATAATGGTAGGTCGTACTCTTATTGGGGAAGCGCAGGTTTCATGAAATGAACTCAGAATGTCAAGTCATAATGAAATCTTCATTTTGTGTTAGTTTGTCATGATTTCTTCACGAAAACACGTTTTCCTATAATGGTAGGTCGAACTCTTATTGGGGAAGCGCAGGATTCATGAAATGACCTCAGAATGTCAAGTTATAATGAAATCTTCATTTCATGTTAGTTTGTCATGATTTCTTCACGAAAACACATTTTCCTATAATGGTAGGTCGTACTCTTATTGGGGAAGCGCAGGTTTCATGAAATGAACTCAGAATGTCAAGTCATAATGAAATCTTCATTTTGTGTTAGTTTGTCATGATTTCTTCACGAAAACACGTTTTCCTATAATGGTAGGTCGAACTCTTATTGGGGAAGTGCAGGTTTCATGAAATGAACTCAGAATGTCAAGTTATAATGAAATCTTCATTTTGTGTTAGTTTGTCATGATTTCTTCACGAAAACACGTTTTCCTATAATGGTAGGTCGAACTCTTATAGGGGAAGCGCAGGTTTCATGAAATGAACTCAGAATGTCAAGTTATAATGAAATCTTCATTTCGTGTTAGTTTGTCATGATTTCTTCACGAAAACACGTTTTCTTATAATGGTAGGTCGAACTCTTATTGGGGAAGCGCAGGTTTCATGAAATGAACTCAGAATGTCAAGTTATAATGAAATCTTCATTTCGTGTTAGTTTGTCATGATTTATTCACGAAAACACGTTTTCCTATAATGGTAGGTCGAACTCTTTTAGGGGAAGCGCAGGATTCATGAAATGACCTCAGAATGTCAAGTTATAATGAAATCTTCATTTCGTGTTAGTTTGTCATGATTTCTTCACGAAAACACATTTTCCTATACTGGTAGGTCGTACTCTTATTGGGGAAGCGCAGGTTTCATGAAATGAACTCAGAATGTCAAGTCATAATGAAATCTTCATTTTGTGTTAGTTTGTCATGATTTCTTCACGAAAACACGTTTTCCTATAATGGTAGGTCGAACTCTTATTGGGGAAGCGCAGGTTTCATGAAATGAACTCAGAATGTCAAGTTATAATGAAATCTTCATTTTGTGTTAGTTTGTCATGATTTCTTCACGAAAACACGTTTTCCTATAATGGTAGGTGGAACTCTTATAGGGGAAGCGCAGGTTTCATGAAATGAACTCAGAATGTCAAGTTATAATGAAATCTTCATTTCGTGTTAGTTTGTCATGATTTCTTCACGAAAACACGTTTTCCTATAATGGTAGGTCGAACTCTTATAGGGGAAGCGCAGGTTTCATGAAATGAACTCAGAATGTCAAGTTATAATGAAATCTTCATTTTGTGTTAGTTTGTCATGATTTCTTCACGAAAACACGTTTTCCTATAATGGTAGGTCGAACTCTTATAGGGGAAGCGCAGGTTTCATGAAATGAACTCAGAATGTCAAGTTATAATGAAATCTTCATTTTGTGTTAGTTTGTCATGATTTCTTCACGAAAACACGTTTTCCTATAATGGTAGGTCGAACTCTTTTAAGGGAAGCGCAGGATTCATGAAATGACCTCAGAATGTCAAGTTATAATGAAATCTTCATTTCGTGTTAGTTTGTCATGATTTCTTCACGAAAACACATTTTCCTATAATGGTAGGTCGTACTCTTATAGGGGAAGCGCAGGTTTCCTGAAATGAACTCAGAGTGTTAAGTTATAATGAAATCTTCATTTTGTGTTAGTTTGTCATGATTTCTTCTCGAAAACACGTTTTCCTATAATGGTAGGTCGAACTCTTATAGGGGAAGCGCAGGTTTCATGAAATGAACTCAGAATGTCAAGTTATAATGAAATCTTCATTTTGTGTTAGTTTGTCATGATTTCTTCACGAAAACACGTTTTCCTATAATGTTAGGTCGAACTCTTATAGGGGAAGCGCAGGTTTCATGAAATGAACTCAGAATGTCAAGTTATAATGAAATCTTCATTTTGTGTTAGTTTGTCATGATTTCTTCACGAAAACACGTTTTCCTATAATGGTTGGTCGAACTCTTATAGGGGAAGCGCAGGTTTCCTGAAATGAACTCAGAATATCAAGTTATAATGAAATCTTCATTTTGTGTTAGTTTGTCATGATATCTTCACGAAAACACGTTTTCCTATAATGGTAGGTCGAACTCTTATAGGGGAAGCGCAGGTTTCATGAAATGAACTCAGAATGTCAAGTTATAATGAAATCTTCATTTTGTGTTAGTTTGTCATGATTTCTTCACGAAAACACGTTTTCCTATAATGGTAGGTCGAACTCTTATAGGGGAAGCGCAGGTTTCATGAAATGAACTCAGAATGTCAAGTTATAATGATATCTTCATTTCGTGTTAGTTTGTCATGATTTCTTCACGAAAACACGTTTTCCTATAATGGTAGGTCGAACTCTTATTGGGGAAGCGCAGGTTTCATGAAATGAACTCAGAATGTCAAGTTATAATGAAATCTTCATTTCGTGTTAGTTTGTCATGATTTATTCACGAAAACACGTTTTCCTATAATGGTAGGTCGAACTCTTTTAGGGGAAGCGCAGGATTCATGAAATGACCTCAGAATGTCAAGTTATAATGAAATCTTCATTTCGTGTTAGTTTGTCATGATTTCTTCACGAAAACACATTTTCCTATAATGGTAGGTCGTACTCTTATTGGGGAAGCGCAGGTTTCATGAAATGAACTCAGAATGTCAAGTCATAATGAAATCTTCATTTTGTGTTAGTTTGTCATGATTTCTTCACGAAAACACGTTTTCCTATAATGGTAGGTCGAACTCTTATTGGGGAAGCGCAGGTTTCATGAAATGAACTCAGAATGTCAAGTTATAATGAAATCTTCATTTTGTGTTAGTTTGTCATGATTTCTTCACGAAAACACGTTTTCCTATAATGGTAGGTCGAACTCTTATAGGGGATGCGCAGGTTTCATGGAATGAACTCAGAATGTCAAGTTATAATGAAATCTTCATTTTGTGTTAGTTTGTCATGATTTCTTCACGAAAACACGTTTTCCTATAATGGTAGGTCGAACTCTTATAGGGGATGCGCAGGTTTCATGAAATGAACTCAGAATGTCAAGTTATAATGAAATCTTCATTTTGTGTTAGTTTGTCATGATTTCTTCACGAAAACACGTTTTCCTATAATGGTAGGTCGAACTCTTTTAAGGGAAGCGCAGGATTCATGAAATGACCTCAGAATGTCAAGTTATAATGAAATCTTCATTTCGTGTTAGTTTGTCATGATTTCTTCACGAAAACACATTTTCCTATAATGGTAGGTCGTACTCTTATAGGGGAAGCGCAGGTTTCCTGAAATGAACTCAGAGTGTTAAGTTATAATGAAATCTTCATTTTGTGTTAGTTTGTCATGATTTCTTGACGAAAACACGTTTTCCTATAATGGTAGGTCGAACTCTTATAGGGGAAGCGCAGGTTTCATGAAATGAACTCAGAATGTCAAGTTATAATGAAATCTTCATTTTGTGTTAGTTTGTCATGATTTCTTCACGAAAACACGTTTTCCTATAATGGTTGGTCGAACTCTTATAGGGGAAGCGCAGGTTTCCTGAAATGAACTCAGAATGTCAAGTTATAATGAAATCTTCATTTTGTGTTAGTTTGTCATGATTTCTTCACGAAAACACGTTTTCCTATAATGGTAGGTCGAACTCTTATAGGGGAAGCGCAGGTTTCATGAAATGAACTCAGAATGTCAAGTTATAATGAAATCTTCATTTTGTGTTAGTTTGTCATGATTTCTTCACGAAAACACGTTTTCCTATAATGGTAGGTCGAACTCTTATAGGGGAAGCGCAGGTTTCATGAAATGAACTCAGAATGTCAAGTTATAATGAAATCTTCATTTCGTGTTAGTTTGTCATGATTTCTTCACGAAAACACGTTTTCCTATAATGGTAGGTCGAACTCTTATTGGGGAAGCGCAGGTTTCATGAAATGAACTCAGAATGTCAAGTTATAATGAAATCTTCATTTCGTGTTAGTTTGTCATGATTTATTCACGAAAACACGTTTTCCTATAATGGTAGGTCGAACTCTTTTAGGGGAAGCGCAGGATTCATGAAATGACCTCAGAATGTCAAGTTATAATGAAATCTTCATTTCGTGTTAGTTTGTCATGATTTCTTCACGAAAACACATTTTCCTATAATGGTAGGTCGTACTCTTATTGGGGAAGCGCAGGTTTCATGAAATGAACTCAGAATGTCAAGTCATAATGAAATCTTCATTTTGTGTTAGTTTGTCATGATTTCTTCACGAAAACACGTTTTCCTATAATGGTAGGTCGAACTCTTATTGGGGAAGCGCAGGTTTCATGAAATGAACTCAGAATGTCAAGTTATAATGAAATCTTCATTTCGTGTTAGTTTGTCATGATTTCTTCACGAAAACACGTTTTCCTATAATGGTAGGTCGAACTCTTTTAAGGGAAGCGCAGGATTCATGAAATGACCTCAGAATGTCAAGTTATAATGAAATCTTCATTTCGTGTTAGTTTGTCATGATTTCTTCACGAAAACACATTTTCCTATAATGGTAGGTCGTACTCTTATAGGGGAAGCGCAGGTTTCCTGAAATGAACTCAGAGTGTTAAGTTATAATGAAATTTTCATTTTGTGTTAGTTTGTCATGATTTCTTCACGAAAACACGTTTTCCTATAATGGTAGGTCGAACTCTTATAGGGGAAGCGCAGGTTTCATGAAATGAACTCAGAATGTCAAGTTATAATGAAATCTTCATTTTGTGTTAGTTTGTCATGATTTCTTCACGAAAACACGTTTTCCTATAATGGTAGGTCGAACTCTTTTAAGGGAAGCGCAGGATTCATGAAATGACCTCAGAATGTCAAGTTATAATGAAATCTTCATTTCGTGTTAGTTTGTCATGATTTCTTCACGAAAACACATTTTCCTATAATGGTAGGTCGTACTCTTATAGGGGAAGCGCAGGTTTCCTGAAATGAACTCAGAGTGTTAAGTTATAATGAAATCTTCATTTTGTGTTAGTTTGTCATGATTTCTTCACGAAAACACGTTTTCCTATAATGGTAGGTCGAACTCTTATAGGGGAAGCGCAGGTTTCATGAAATGAACTCAGAATGTCAAGTTATAATGAAATCTTCATTTTGTGTTAGTTTGTCATGATTTCTTCACGAAAACACGTTTTCCTATAATGTTAGGTCGAACTCTTATAGGGGAAGCGCAGGTTTCATGAAATGAACTCAGAATGTCAAGTTATAATGAAATCTTCATTTTGTGTTAGTTTGTCATGATTTCTTCACGAAAACACGTTTTCCTATAATGGTTGGTGGAACTCTTATAGGGGAAGCGCAGGTTTCCTGAAATGAACTCAGAATGTTAAGTTATAATGAAATCTTCATTTTGTGTAAGTTTGTCATGATTTCTTCACGAAAACACGTTTTCCTATAATGGTAGGTCGAACTCTTATAGGGGAAGCGCAGGTTTCATGAAATGAACTCAGAATGTCAAGTTATAATGAAATCTTCATTTTGTGTTAGTTTGTCATGATTTCTTCACGAAAACACGTTTTCCTATAATGGTAGGTCGAACTCTTATAGGGGAAGCGCAGGTTTTATGAAATGAACTCAGAATGTCAAGTTATAATGAAATCTTCATTTCGTGTTAGTTTGTCATGATTTCTTCACGAAAACACGTTTTTCTATAATGTTAGGTCGAACTCTTATAGGGGAAGCGCAGGTTTCATGAAATGAACTCAGAATGTCAAGTTATAATGAAATCTTCATTTTGTGTTAGTTTGTCATGATTTCTTCACGAAAACACGTTTTCCTATAATGGTAGGTCGAACTCTTATTGGGGAAGCGCAGGTTTCATGAAATGAACTCAGAATGTCAAGTTATAATGAAATCTTCATTTCGTGTTAGTTTGTCATGATTTCTTCACGAAAACACGTTTTCCTATAATGTTAGGTCGAACTCTTATAGGGGAAGCGCAGGTTTCATGAAATGAACTCAGAATGTCAAGTTATAATGAAATCTTCATTTCGTGTTAGTTTGTCATGATTTCTTCACGAAAACACGTTTTCCTATAATGTTAGGTCGAACTCTTATAGGGGAAGCGCAGGTTTCATGAAATGAACTGAGAATGTCAAGTTATAATGAAATCTTCATTTTGTGTTAGTTTGTCATGATTTCTTCACGAAAACACGTTTTCCTATAATGTTAGGTCGAACTCTTATAGGGGAAGCACAGGTTTCATGAAATGAACTCAGAATGTCAAGTTATAATGAAATCTTCATTTCGTGTTAGTTTGTCATGATTTCTTCACGAAAACACGTTTTTCTATAATGTTAGGTCGAACTCTTATAGGAGAAGCGCAGGTTTCATGAAATGAACTCAGAATGTCAAGTTATAATGAAATCTTCATTTTGTGTTCGTTTGTGATGATTTCTTCACGAAAACACGTTTTCCTATAATGGTAGGTCGAACTCTTATAGGGGAAGCGCAGGTTTCATGAAATGAACTCAGAATGTCAAGTTATAATGAAATCTTCATTTCGTGTTAGTTTGTCATGATTTCTTCACGAAAACACGTTTTCCTATAATGGTAGGTCGAACTCTTATAGGGGAAGCGCAGGTTTCATGAAATGAACTCAGAATGTCAAGTTATAATGAAATCTTCATTTCGTGTTAGTTTGTCATGATTTCTTCACGAAAACACCTTTTCCTATAATGGTAGGTCGAACTCTTATAGGGGAAGCGCAGGTTTCATGAAATGAACTCAGAATGTCAAGTTATAATGAAATCTTCATTTTGTGTTAGTTTGTCATGATTTCTTCACGAAAACACGTTTTCCTATAATGGTAGGTCGAACTCTTATTAGGGAAGCGCAGGTTTTATGAAATGAACTCAGAATGTCAAGTTATAATGAAATCTTCATTTCGTGTTAGTTTGTCATGATTTCTTCACGAAAACACGTTTTTCTATAATGTTAGGTCGAACTCTTATAGGGGAAGCGCAGGTTTCATGAAATGAACTCAGAATGTCAAGTTATAATGAAATCTTCATTTTGTGTTAGTTTGTCATGATTTCTTCACGAAAACACGTTTTCCTATAATGGTAGGTCGAACTCTTATTGGGGAAGCGCAGGTTTCATGAAATGAACTCAGAATGTCAAGTTATAATGAAATCTTCATTTTGTGTTAGTTTGTCATGATTTCTTCACGAAAACACGTTTTCCTATAATGTTAGGTCGAACTCTTATAGGGGAAGCGCAGGTTTCATGAAATGAACTCAGAATGTCAAGTTATAATGAAATCTTCATTTCGTGTTAGTTTGTCATGATTTCTTCACGAAAACACGTTTTCCTATAATGGTAGGTCGAACTCTTATTGGGGAAGCGCAGGTTTCATGAAATGAACTCAGTATATCAAGTTATAATGAAATCTTCATTTTGTGTTAGTTTGTCATGATTTCTTCACGAAAACACGTTTTCCTATAATGGTAGGTCGAACTCTTATAGGGGAAGCGCAGGTTTCATGAAATGAACTCAGAATGTCAAGTTATAATGAAATCTTCATTTCGTGGAAGTTTGTCATGATTTCTTCACGAAAACACGTTTTCCTATAATGGTAGGTCGAACTCTTATTGGGGAAGCGCAGGTTTCATGAAATGAACTCAGAATGTCAAGTTATAATGAAATCTTCATTTCGTGTTAGTTTGTCATGATTTCTTCACGAAAACACGTTTTCCTATAATGTTAGGTCGAACTCATAGGGGAAGCGCAGGTTTCATGAAATGAACTCAGAATGTCAAGTTATAATGAAATCTTCATTTTGTGTTAGTTTGTCATGATTTCTTCACGAAAACACGTTTTCCTATAATGTTAGGTCGAACTCTTATAGGGGAAGCGCAGGTTTTATGAAATGAACTCAGAATGTCAAGTTATAATGAAATCTTCATTTTGTGTTAGTTTGTCATGATTTCTTCACGAAAACACGTTTTCCTATAATGGTTGGTGGAACTCTTATAGGGGAAGCGCAGGTTTCCTGAAATGAACTCAGAATGTTAAGTTATAATGAAATCTTCATTTTGTGTAAGTTTGTCATGATTTCTTCACGAAAACACGTTTTCCTATAATGGTAGGTCGAACTCTTATAGGGGAAGCGCAGGTTTCATGAAATGAACTCAGAATGTCAAGTTATAATGAAATCTTCATTTTGTGTTAGTTTGTCATGATTTCTTCACGAAAACACGTTTTCCTATAATGGTAGGTCGAACTCTTATAGGGGAAGCGCAGGTTTTATGAAATGAACTCAGAATGTCAAGTTATAATGAAATCTTCATTTCGTGTTAGTTTGTCATGATTTCTTCACGAAAACACGTTTTTCTATAATGTTAGGTCGAACTCTTATAGGGGAAGCGCAGGTTTCATGAAATGAACTCAGAATGTCAAGTTATAATGAAATCTTCATTTTGTGTTAGTTTGTCATGATTTCTTCACGAAAACACGTTTTCCTATAATGGTAGGTCGAACTCTTATTGGGGAAGCGCAGGTTTCATGAAATGAACTCAGAATGTCAAGTTATAATGAAATCTTCATTTCGTGTTAGTTTGTCATGATTTCTTCACGAAAACACGTTTTCCTATAATGTTAGGTCGAACTCTTATAGGGGAAGCGCAGGTTTCATGAAATGAACTCAGAATGTCAAGTTATAATGAAATCTTCATTTCGTGTTAGTTTGTCATGATTTCTTCACGAAAACACGTTTTCCTATAATGTTAGGTCGAACTCTTATAGGGGAAGCGCAGGTTTCATGAAATGAACTCAGAATGTCAAGTTATAATGAAATCTTCATTTTGTGTTAGTTTGTCATGATTTCTTCACGAAAACACGTTTTCCTATAATGTTAGGTCGAACTCTTATAGGGGAAGCACAGGTTTCATGAAATGAACTCAGAATGTCAAGTTATAATGAAATCTTCATTTCGTGTTAGTTTGTCATGATTTCTTCACGAAAACACGTTTTTCTATAATGTTAGGTCGAACTCTTATAGGGGAAGCGCAGGTTTCATGAAATGAACTCAGAATGTCAAGTTATAATGAAATCTTCATTTTGTGTTCGTTTGTGATGATTTCTTCACGAAAACACGTTTTCCTATAATGGTAGGTCGAACTCTTATAGGGGAAGCGCAGGTTTCATGAAATGAACTCAGAATGTCAAGTTATAATGAAATCTTCATTTCGTGTTAGTTTGTCATGATTTCTTCACGAAAACACGTTTTCCTATAATGGTAGGTCGAACTCTTATAGGGGAAGCGCAGGTTTCATGAAATGAACTCAGAATGTCAAGTTATAATGAAATCTTCATTTCGTGTTAGTTTGTCATGATTTCTTCACGAAAACACCTTTTCCTATAATGGTAGGTCGAACTCTTATAGGGGAAGCGCAGGTTTCATGAAATGAACTCAGAATGTCAAGTTATAATGAAATCTTCATTTTGTGTTAGTTTGTCATGATTTCTTCACGAAAACACGTTTTCCTATAATGGTAGGTCGAACTCTTATTAGGGAAGCGCAGGTTTTATGAAATGAACTCAGAATGTCAAGTTATAATGAAATCTTCATTTTGTGTTAGTTTGTCATAATTTCTTCACGAAAACACGTTTTCCTATAATGTTAGGTCGAACTATTATAGGGGAAGCGCAGGTTTCATGAAATGAACTCAGAATGTCAAGTTATAATGAAATCTTCATTTTGTGTTAGTTTGTCATGATTTCATCACGAAAACACGTTTTCCTATAATGGTAGGTCGAACTCTTATTGGGGAAGCGCAGGTTTCATGAAATGAACTCAGAATGTCAAGTTATAATGAAATCTTCATTTTGTGTTAGTTTGTCATGATTTCTTCACGAAAACACGTTTTCCTATAATGTTAGGTCGAACTCTTATAGGGGAAGCGCAGGTTTCATGAAATGAACTCAGAATGTCAAGTTATAATGAAATCTTCATTTTGTGTTAGTTTGTCATGATTTCTTCACGAAAACACGTTTTCCTATAATGGTAGGTCGAACTCTTATTGGGGAAGCGCAGGTTTCATGAAATGAACTCAGAATGTCAAGTTATAATGAAATCTTCATTTCGTGTTAGTTTGTCATGATTTCTTCACGAAAACACGTTTTCCTATAATGGTAGGTCGAACTCTTATTGGGGAAGCGCAGGTTTCATGAAATGAACTCAGAATGTCAAGTTATAATGAAATCTTCATTTCGTGTTAGTTTGTCATGATTTCTTCACGAAAACACGTTTTCCTATAATGGTAGGTCGAACTCTTATTGGGGAAGCGCAGGTTTCATGAAATGAACTCAGAATGTCAAGTTATAATGAAATCTTCATTTCGTGTTAGTTTGTCATGATTTCTTCACGAAAACACGTTTTCCTATAATGTTAGGTCGAACTCTTATAGGGGAAGCGCAGGTTTCATGAAATGAACTCAGAATGTCAAGTTATAATGAAATCTTCATTTTGTGTTAGTTTGTCATGATTTCTTCACGAAAACACGTTTTCCTATAATGTTAGGTCGAACTCTTATAGGGGAAGCACAGGTTTCATGAAATGAACTCAGAATGTCAAGTTATAATGAAATCTTCATTTCGTGTTAGTTTGTCATGATTTCTTCACGAAAACACGTTTTCCTATAATGGTAGGTCGAACTCTTTTAAGGGAAGCGCAGGATTCATGAAATGACCTCAGAATGTCAAGTTATAATGAAATCTTCATTTCGTGTTAGTTTGTCATGATTTCTTCACGAAAACACATTTTCCTATAATGGTAGGTCGTACTCTTATAGGGGAAGCGCAGGATTCCTGAAATGAACTCAGAGTGTTAAGTTATAATGAAATCTTCATTTTGTGTTAGTTTGTCATGATTTCTTCACGAAAACACGTTTTCCTATAATGGTAGGTCGAACTCTTATAGGGGAAGCGCAGGTTTCATGAAATGAACTCAGAATGTCAAGTTATAATGAAATCTTCATTTTGTGTTAGTTTGTCATGATTTCTTCACGAAAACACGTTTTCCTATAATGTTAGGTCGAACTCTTATAGGGGAAGCGCAGGTTTCATGAAATGAACTCAGAATGTCAAGTTATAATGAAATCTTCATTTTGTGTTAGTTTGTCATGATTTCTTCACGAAAACACGTTTTCCTATAATGGTTGGTGGAACTCTTATAGGGGAAGCGCAGGTTTCCTGAAATGAACTCAGAATGTTAAGTTATAATGAAATCTTCATTTTGTGTAAGTTTGTCATGATTTCTTCACGAAAACACGTTTTCCTATAATGGTAGGTCGAACTCTTATAGGGGAAGCGCAGGTTTCATGAAATGAACTCAGAATGTCAAGTTATAATGAAATCTTCATTTTGTGTTAGTTTGTCATGATTTCTTCACGAAAACACGTTTTCCTATAATGGTAGGTCGAACTCTTATAGGGGAAGCGCAGGTTTTATGAAATGAACTCAGAATGTCAAGTTATAATGAAATCTTCATTTCGTGTTAGTTTGTCATGATTTCTTCACGAAAACACGTTTTTCTATAATGTTAGGTCGAACTCTTATAGGGGAAGCGCAGGTTTCATGAAATGAACTCAGAATGTCAAGTTATAATGAAATCTTCATTTTGTGTTAGTTTGTCATGATTTCTTCACGAAAACACGTTTTCCTATAATGGTAGGTCGAACTCTTATTGGGGAAGCGCAGGTTTCATGAAATGAACTCAGAATGTCAAGTTATAATGAAATCTTCATTTCGTGTTAGTTTGTCATGATTTCTTCACGAAAACACGTTTTCCTATAATGTTAGGTCGAACTCTTATAGGGGAAGCGCAGGTTTCATGAAATGAACTCAGAATGTCAAGTTATAATGAAATCTTCATTTCGTGTTAGTTTGTCATGATTTCTTCACGAAAACACGTTTTCCTATAATGTTAGGTCAAACTCTTATAGGGGAAGCGCAGGTTTCATGAAATGAACTCAGAATGTCAAGTTATAATGAAATCTTCATTTTGTGTTAGTTTGTCATGATTTCTTCACGAAAACACGTTTTCCTATAATGTTAGGTCGAACTCTTATAGGGGAAGCACAGGTTTCATGAAATGAACTCAGAATGTCAAGTTATAATGAAATCTTCATTTCGTGTTAGTTTGTCATGATTTCTTCACGAAAACACGTTTTTCTATAATGTTAGGTCGAACTCTTATAGGGGAAGCGCAGGTTTCATGAAATGAACTCAGAATGTCAAGTTATAATGAAATCTTCATTTTGTGTTCGTTTGTGATGATTTCTTCACGAAAACACGTTTTCCTATAATGGTAGGTCGAACTCTTATAGGGGAAGCGCAGGTTTCATGAAATGAACTCAGAATGTCAAGTTATAATGAAATCTTCATTTCGTGTTAGTTTGTCATGATTTCTTCACGAAAACACGTTTTCCTATAATGGTAGGTCGAACTCTTATAGGGGAAGCGCAGGTTTCATGAAATGAACTCAGAATGTCAAGTTATAATGAAATCTTCATTTCGTGTTAGTTTGTCATGATTTCTTCACGAAAACACCTTTTCCTATAATGGTAGGTCGAACTCTTATAGGGGAAGCGCAGGTTTCATGAAATGAACTCAGAATGTCAAGTTATAATGAAATCTTCATTTTGTGTTAGTTTGTCATGATTTCTTCACGAAAACACGTTTTCCTATAATGGTAGGTCGAACTCTTATTAGGGAAGCGCAGGTTTTATGAAATGAACTCAGAATGTCAAGTTATAATGAAATCTTCATTTCGTGTTAGTTTGTCATGATTTCTTCACGAAAACACGTTTTTCTATAATGTTAGGTCGAACTCTTATAGGGGAAGCGCAGGTTTCATGAAATGAACTCAGAATGTCAAGTTATAATGAAATCTTCATTTTGTGTTAGTTTGTCATGATTTCTTCACGAAAACACGTTTTCCTATAATGGTAGGTCGAACTCTTATTGGGGAAGCGCAGGTTTCATGAAATGAACTCAGAATGTCAAGTTATAATGAAATCTTCATTTTGTGTTAGTTTGTCATGATTTCTTCACGAAAACACGTTTTCCTATAATGTTAGGTCGAACTCTTATAGGGGAAGCGCAGGTTTCATGAAATGAACTCAGAATGTCAAGTTATAATGAAATCTTCATTTCGTGTTAGTTTGTCATGATTTCTTCACGAAAACACGTTTTCCTATAATGGTAGGTCGAACTCTTATTGGGGAAGCGCAGGTTTCATGAAATGAACTCAGTATATCAAGTTATAATGAAATCTTCATTTTGTGTTAGTTTGTCATGATTTCTTCACGAAAACACGTTTTCCTATAATGGTAGGTCGAACTCTTATAGGGGAAGCGCAGGTTTCATGAAATGAACTCAGAATGTCAAGTTATAATGAAATCTTCATTTCGTGGAAGTTTGTCATGATTTCTTCACGAAAACACGTTTTCCTATAATGGTAGGTCGAACTCTTATTGGGGAAGCGCAGGTTTCATGAAATGAACTCAGAATGTCAAGTTATAATGAAATCTTCATTTCGTGTTAGTTTGTCATGATTTCTTCACGAAAACACGTTTTCCTATAATGTTAGGTCGAACTCATAGGGGAAGCGCAGGTTTCATGAAATGAACTCAGAATGTCAAGTTATAATGAAATCTTCATTTTGTGTTAGTTTGTCATGATTTCTTCACGAAAACACGTTTTCCTATAATGTTAGGTCGAACTCTTATAGGGGAAGCGCAGGTTTCATGAAATGAACTCAGAATGTCAAGTTATAATGAAATCTTCATTTTGTGTTAGTTTGTCATGATTTCTTCACGAAAACACGTTTTCCTATAATGGTTGGTGGAACTCTTATAGGGGAAGCGCAGGTTTCCTGAAATGAACTCAGAATGTTAAGTTATAATGAAATCTTCATTTTGTGTAAGTTTGTCATGATTTCTTCACGAAAACACGTTTTCCTATAATGGTAGGTCGAACTCTTATAGGGGAAGCGCAGGTTTCATGAAATGAACTCAGAATGTCAAGTTATAATGAAATCTTCATTTTGTGTTAGTTTGTCATGATTTCTTCACGAAAACACGTTTTCCTATAATGGTAGGTCGAACTCTTATAGGGGAAGCGCAGGTTTTATGAAATGAACTCAGAATGTCAAGTTATAATGAAATCTTCATTTCGTGTTAGTTTGTCATGATTTCTTCACGAAAACACGTTTTTCTATAATGTTAGGTCGAACTCTTATAGGGGAAGCGCAGGTTTCATGAAATGAACTCAGAATGTCAAGTTATAATGAAATCTTCATTTTGTGTTAGTTTGTCATGATTTCTTCACGAAAACACGTTTTCCTATAATGGTAGGTCGAACTCTTATTGGGGAAGCGCAGGTTTCATGAAATGAACTCAGAATGTCAAGTTATAATGAAATCTTCATTTCGTGTTAGTTTGTCATGATTTCTTCACGAAAACACGTTTTCCTATAATGTTAGGTCGAACTCTTATAGGGGAAGCGCAGGTTTCATGAAATGAACTCAGAATGTCAAGTTATAATGAAATCTTCATTTCGTGTTAGTTTGTCATGATTTCTTCACGAAAACACGTTTTCCTATAATGTTAGGTCGAACTCTTATAGGGGAAGCGCAGGTTTCATGAAATGAACTCAGAATGTCAAGTTATAATGAAATCTTCATTTTGTGTTAGTTTGTCATGATTTCTTCACGAAAACACGTTTTCCTATAATGTTAGGTCGAACTCTTATAGGGGAAGCACAGGTTTCATGAAATGAACTCAGAATGTCAAGTTATAATGAAATCTTCATTTCGTGTTAGTTTGTCATGATTTCTTCACGAAAACACGTTTTTCTATAATGTTAGGTCGAACTCTTATAGGGGAAGCGCAGGTTTCATGAAATGAACTCAGAATGTCAAGTTATAATGAAATCTTCATTTTGTGTTCGTTTGTGATGATTTCTTCACGAAAACACGTTTTCCTATAATGGTAGGTCGAACTCTTATAGGGGAAGCGCAGGTTTCATGAAATGAACTCAGAATGTCAAGTTATAATGAAATCTTCATTTCGTGTTAGTTTGTCATGATTTCTTCACGAAAACACGTTTTCCTATAATGGTAGGTCGAACTCTTATAGGGGAAGCGCAGGTTTCATGAAATGAACTCAGAATGTCAAGTTATAATGAAATCTTCATTTCGTGTTAGTTTGTCATGATTTCTTCACGAAAACACCTTTTCCTATAATGGTAGGTCGAACTCTTATAGGGGAAGCGCAGGTTTCATGAAATGAACTCAGAATGTCAAGTTATAATGAAATCTTCATTTTGTGTTAGTTTGTCATGATTTCTTCACGAAAACACGTTTTCCTATAATGGTAGGTCGAACTCTTATTAGGGAAGCGCAGGTTTTATGAAATGAACTCAGAATGTCAAGTTATAATGAAATCTTCATTTTGTGTTAGTTTGTCATAATTTCTTCACGAAAACACGTTTTCCTATAATGTTAGGTCGAACTATTATAGGGGAAGCGCAGGTTTCATGAAATGAACTCAGAATGTCAAGTTATAATGAAATCTTCATTTTGTTTTAGTTTGTCATGATTTCATCACGAAAACACGTTTTCCTATAATGGTAGGTCGAACTCTTATTGGGGAAGCGCAGGTTTCATGAAATGAACTCAGAATGTCAAGTTATAATGAAATCTTCATTTTGTGTTAGTTTGTCATGATTTCTTCACGAAAACACGTTTTCCTATAATGTTAGGTCGAACTCTTATAGGGGAAGCGCAGGTTTCATGAAATGAACTCAGAATGTCAAGTTATAATGAAATCTTCATTTTGTGTTAGTTTGTCATGATTTCTTCACGAAAACACGTTTTCCTATAATGGTAGGTCGAACTCTTATTGGGGAAGCGCAGGTTTCATGAAATGAACTCAGAATGTCAAGTTATAATGAAATCTTCATTTCGTGTTAGTTTGTCATGATTTCTTCACGAAAACACGTTTTCCTATAATGGTAGGTCGAACTCTTATTGGGGAAGCGCAGGTTTCATGAAATGAACTCAGAATGTCAAGTTATAATGAAATCTTCATTTCGTGTTAGTTTGTCATGATTTCTTCACGAAAACACGTTTTCCTATAATGGTAGGTCGAACTCTTATTGGGGAAGCGCAGGTTTCATGAAATGAACTCAGAATGTCAAGTTATAATGAAATCTTCATTTCGTGTTAGTTTGTCATGATTTCTTCACGAAAACACGTTTTCCTATAATGTTAGGTCGAACTCTTATAGGGGAAGCGCAGGTTTCATGAAATGAACTCAGAATGTCAAGTTATAATGAAATCTTCATTTTGTGTTAGTTTGTCATGATTTCTTCACGAAAACACGTTTTCCTATAATGTTAGGTCGAACTCTTATAGGGGAAGCACAGGTTTCATGAAATGAACTCAGAATGTCAAGTTATAATGAAATCTTCATTTCGTGTTAGTTTGTCATGATTTCTTCACGAAAACACGTTTTCCTATAATGTTACGTCGAACTCTTATAGGGGAAGCGCAGGTTTCATGAAATGAACTCAGAATGTCAAGTTATAATGAAATCTTCATTTTGTGTTAGTTTGTCATGATTTCTTCACGAAAACACGTTTTCCTATAATGGTAGGTCGAACTCTTATAGGGGAAGCGCAGGTTTCATGAAATGAACTCAGAATGTCAAGTTATAATGAAATCTTCATTTTGTGTTAGTTTGTCATGATTTCTTCACGAAAACACGTTTTCCTATAATGTTAGGTCGAACTCTTATAGGGGAAGCGCAGGTTTCATGAAATGAACTCAGAATGTCAAGTTATAATGAAATCTTCATTTCGTGTTAGTTTGTCATGATTTCTTCACGAAAACACGTTTTCCTATAATGGTAGGTCGAACTCTTATTGGGGAAGCGCAGGTTTCATGAAATGAACTCAGAATGTCAAGTTATAATGAAATCTTCATTTCGTGTTAGTTTGTCATGATTTCTTCACGAAAACACGTTTTCCTATAATGGTAGGTCGAACTCTTATTGGGGAAGCGCAGGTTTCATGAAATAAACTCAGAATGTCAAGTTATAATGAAATCTTCATTTTGTGTTAGTTTGTCATGATTTCTTCACGAAAACACGTTTTCCTATAATGTTAGGTCGAACTCTTATAGGGGAAGCGCAGGTTTCATGAAATGAACTCAGAATGTCAAGTTATAATGAAATCTTCATTTAGTGTTAGTTTGTCATGATTTCTTCACGAAAACACGTTTTCCTATAATGGTAGGTCGAACTCTTATAGGGGAAGCGCAGGTTTCATGAAATGAACTCAGAATGTCAAGTTATAATGAAATCTTCATTTCGTGTTAGTTTGTCATGATTTCTTCACGAAAACACGTTTTCCTATAATGGTAGGTCGAACTCTTATTGGGGAAGCGCAGGTTTCATGAAATGAACTCAGAATGTCAAGTTATAATGAAATCTTCATTTCGTGTTAGTTTGTCATGATTTCTTCACGAAAACACGTTTTCCTATAATGGTAGGTCGAACTCTTATTGGGGAAGCGCAGGTTTCATGAAATGAACTCAGAATGTCAAGTTATAATGAAATCTTCATTTCGTGTTAGTTTGTCATGATTTCTTCACGAAAACACGTTTTCCTATAATGGTAGGTCGAACTCTTATTGGGGAAGCGCAGGTTTCATGAAATGA
The DNA here is from genome assembly GCF_048594095.1 of Paramormyrops kingsleyae. NCBI lineage: Eukaryota > Metazoa > Chordata > Actinopteri > Osteoglossiformes > Mormyridae > Paramormyrops > Paramormyrops kingsleyae. The sequence goes on from NC_132802.1 coordinate 37,610,811, forward strand.
ACTCAGAATGTCAAGTTATAATGAAATCTTCATTTCGTGTTAGTTTGTCATGATTTCTTCACGAAAACACGTTTTTCTATAATGGTAGGTCGAACTCTTATTGGGGAAGCGCAGGTTTCATGAAATGAACTCAGAATGTCAAGTTATAATGAAATCTTCATTTCGTGTTAGTTTGTCATGATTTCTTCACGAAAACACGTTTTCCTATAATGGTAGTTCGAACTCTTATTGGGGAAGCGCAGGTTTCATGAAATGAACTCAGAATGTCAAGTTATAATGAAATCTTCATTTCGTGTTAGTTTGTCATGATTTCTTCACGAAAACTCGTTTTCCTATAATGGTAGGTCGAACTCTTATAGGGGAAGCGCAGGTTTCATGAAATGAACTCAGAATGTCAAGTTATAATGAAATCTTCATTTTGTGTTAGTTTGTCATGATTTCTTCACGAAAACACGTTTTCCTATAATGTTAGGTCGAACTCTTATAGGGGAAGCGCAGGTTTCATGAAATGAACTCAGAATGTCAAGTTATAATGAAATCTTCATTTTGTGTTAGTTTGTCATGATTTCTTCACGAAAACACGTTTTCCTATAATGGTAGGTCGAACTCTTATTGGGGAAGCGCAGGTTTCATGAAATGAACTCAGAATGTCAAGTTATAATGAAATCTTCATTTTGTGTTAGTTTGTCATGATTTCTTCACGAAAACACGTTTTCCTACAATGGTAGGTCGAACTCTTATTGGGGAAGCGCAGGTTTCATGAAATGAACTCAGAATGTCAAGTTATAATGAAATCTTCATTTTGTGTTAGTTTGTCATGATTTCTTCACGAAAACACGTTTTCCTATAATGGTAGGTCGAACTCTTATTGGGGAAGCGCAGGTTTCATGAAATGAACTCAGAATGTCAAGTTATAATGAAATCTTCATTTTGTGTTAGTTTGTCATGATTTCTTCACGAAAACACGTTTTCCTATAATGTTAGGTCGAACTCTTATAGGGGAAGCGCAGGTTTCATGAAATGAACTCAGAATGTCAAGTTATAATGAAATCTTCATTTTGTGTTAGTTTGTCATGATTTCTTCACGAAAACACGTTTTCCTATAATGGTAGGTCGAACTCTTATTGGGGAAGCGCAGGTTTCATGAAATGAACTCAGAATGTCAAGTTATAATGAAATCTTCATTTCGTGTTAGTTTGTCATGATTTCTTCACGAAAACACGTTTTCCTATAATGTTAGGTCGAACTCTTATTGGGGAAGCGCAGGTTTCATGAAATGAACTCAGAATGTCAAGTTATAATGAAATCTTCATTTCGTGTTAGTTTGTCATGATTTCTTCACGAAAACACGTTTTCCTATAATGTTAGGTCGAACTCTTATTGGGGAAGCGCAGGTTTCATGAAATGAACTCAGAATGTCAAGTTATAATGAAATCTTCATTTTGTGTTAGTTTGTCATGATTTCTTCACGAAAACACGTTTTCCTATAATGGTAGGTCGAACTCTTATTGGGGAAGCGCAGGTTTCATGAAATGAACTCAGAATGTCAAGTTATAATGAAATCTTCATTTTGTGTTAGTTTGTCATGATTTCTTCACGAAAACACGTTTTCCTATAATGTTAGGTCAAACTCTTATAGGGGAAGCGCAGGTTTCATGAAATGAACTCAGAATGTCAAGTTATAATGAAATCTTCATTTCGTGTTAGTTTTTCATGATTTCTTCACGAAAACACGTTTTCCTATAATGGTAGGTCGAACTCTTATTGGGGAAGCGCAGGTTTCATGAAATGAACTCAGAATGTCAAGTTATAATGAAATCTTCATTTCGTGTTAGTTTGTCATGATTTCTTCACGAAAACACGTTTTCCTATAATGGTAGGTCGAACTCTTATTGGGGAAGCGCAGGTTTCATGAAATGAACTCAGAATGTCAAGTTATAATGAAATCTTCATTTCGTGTTAGTTTGTCATGATTTCTTCACGAAAACACGTTTTCCTATAATGGTAGGTCGAACTCTTATTGGGGAAGCGCAGGTTTCATGAAATGAACTCAGAATGTCAAGTTATAATGAAATCTTCATTTCGTGTTAGTTTGTCATGATTTCTTCACGAAAACACGTTTTCCTATAATGGTAGGTCGAACTCTTATTGGGGAAGCGCAGGTTTCATGAAATGAACTCAGAATGTCAAGTTATAATGAAATCTTCATTTCGTGTTAGTTTGTCATGATTTCTTCACGAAAACACGTTTTCCTATAATGGTAGGTCGAACTCTTATTGGGGAAGCGCAGGTTTCATGAAATGAACTCAGAATGTCAAGTTATAATGAAATCTTCATTTCGTGTTAGTTTGTCATGATTTCTTCACGAAAACACGTTTTCCTATAATGGTAGGTCGAACTCTTATTGGGGAAGCGCAGGTTTCATGAAATGAACTCAGAATGTCAAGTTATAATGAAATCTTCATTTTGTGTTAGTTTGTCATGATTTCTTCACGAAAACACGTTTTCCTATAATGGTAGGTCGAACTCTTATTGGGGAAGCGCAGGTTTCATGAAATGAACTCAGAATGTCAAGTTATAATGAAATCTTCATTTTGTGTTAGTTTGTCATGATTTCTTCACGAAAACACGTTTTCCTATAATGTTAGGTCGAACTATTATAGGGGAAGCGCAGGTTTCATGAAATGAACTCAGAATGTCAAGTTATAATGAAATCTTCATTTTGTGTTAGTTTGTCATGATTTCATCACGAAAACACGTTTTCCTATAATGGTAGGTCGAACTCTTATTGGGGAAGCGCAGGTTTCATGAAATGAACTCAGAATGTCAAGTTATAATGAAATCTTCATTTTGTGTTAGTTTGTCATGATTTCTTCACGAAAACACGTTTTCCTATAATGTTAGGTCGAACTATTATAGGGGAAGCGCAGGTTTCATGAAATGAACTCAGAATGTCAAGTTATAATGAAATCTTCATTTTGTGTTAGTTTGTCATGATTTCATCACGAAAACACGTTTTCCTATAATGGTAGGTCGAACTCTTATTGGGGAAGCGCAGGTTTCATGAAATGAACTCAGAATGTCAAGTTATAATGAAATCTTCATTTTGTGTTAGTTTGTCATGATTTCTTCACGAAAACACGTTTTCCTATAATGTTAGGTCGAACTCTTATAGGGGAAGCGCAGGTTTCATGAAATGAACTCAGAATGTCAAGTTATAATGAAATCTTCATTTTGTGTTAGTTTGTCATGATTTCTTCACGAAAACACGTTTTCCTATAATGGTAGGTCGAACTCTTATTGGGGAAGCGCAGGTTTCATGAAATGAACTCAGAATGTCAAGTTATAATGAAATCTTCATTTCGTGTTAGTTTGTCATGATTTCTTCACGAAAACACGTTTTCCTATAATGGTAGGTCGAACTCTTATTGGGGAAGCGCAGGTTTCATGAAATGAACTCAGAATGTCAAGTTATAATGAAATCTTCATTTCGTGTTAGTTTGTCATGATTTCTTCACGAAAACACGTTTTCCTATAATGGTAGGTCGAACTCTTATTGGGGAAGCGCAGGTTTCATGAAATGAACTCAGAATGTCAAGTTATAATGAAATCTTCATTTCGTGTTAGTTTGTCATGATTTCTTCACGAAAACACGTTTTCCTATAATGGTAGGTCGAACTCTTATTGGGGAAGCGCAGGTTTCATGAAATGAACTCAGAATGTCAAGTTTTAATGAAATCTTCATTTTGTGTTAGTTTGTCATGATTTCTTCACGAAAACACGTTTTCCTATAATGTTAGGTCGAACTCTTATAGGGGAAGCGCAGGTTTCATGAAATGAACTCAGAATGTCAAGTTATAATGAAATCTTCATTTTGTGTTAGTTTGTCATGATTTCTTCTCGAAAACACGTTTTCCTATAATGGTAGGTCGAACTCTTATTGGGGAAGCGCAGGTTTCATGAAATGAACTCAGAATGTCAAGTTATAATGAAATCTTCATTTCGTGTTAGTTTGTCATGATTTCTTCACGAAAACACGTTTTCCTATAATGGTAGGTCGAACTCTTATTGGGGAAGCGCAGGTTTCATGAAATGAACTCAGAATGTCAAGTTATAATGAAATCTTCATTTCGTGTTAGTTTGTCATGATTTCTTCACGAAAACACGTTTTCCTATAATGGTAGGTCGAACTCTTATTGGGGAAGCGCAGGTTTCATGAAATGAACTCAGAATGTCAAGTTATAATGAAATCTTCATTTCGTGTTAGTTTGTCATGATTTCTTCACGAAAACTCGTTTTCCTATAATGGTAGGTCGAACTCTTATAGGGGAAGCGCAGGTTTCATGAAATGAACTCAGAATGTCAAGTTATAATGAAATCTTCATTTTGTGTTAGTTTGTCATGATTTCTTCACGAAAACACGTTTTCCTATAATGGTAGGTCGAACTCTTATTGGGGAAGCGCAGGTTTCATGAAATGAACTCAGAATGTCAAGTTATAATGAAATCTTCATTTTGTGTTAGTTTGTCATGATTTCTTCACGAAAACACGTTTTCCTATAATGGTAGGTCGAACTCTTATTGGGGAAGCGCAGGTTTCATGAAATGAACTCAGAATGTCAAGTTATAATGAAATCTTCATTTTGTGTTAGTTTGTCATGATTTCTTCACGAAAACACGTTTTCCTATAATGTTAGGTCGAACTCTTATAGGGGAAGCGCAGGTTTCATGAAATGAACTCAGAATGTCAACTTATAATGAAATCTTCATTTCGTGTTAGTTTGTCATGATTTCTTCACGAAAACACGTTTTCCTATAATGTTACGTCGAACTCTTATAGGGGAAGCGCAGGTTTCATGAAATGAACTCAGAATGTCAAGTTATAATGAAATCTTCATTTTGTGTTAGTTTGTCATGATTTCTTCACGAAAACACGTTTTCCTATAATGGTAGGTCGAACTCTTATTGGGGAAGCGCAGGTTTCATGAAATGAACTCAGAATGTCAAGTTATAATGAAATCTTCATTTTGTGTTAGTTTGTCATGATTTCTTCACGAAAACACGTTTTCCTACAATGGTAGGTCGAACTCTTATTGGGGAAGCGCAGGTTTCATGAAATGAACTCAGAATGTCAAGTTATAATGAAATCTTCATTTTGTGTTAGTTTGTCATGATTTCTTCACGAAAACACGTTTTCCTATAATGGTAGGTCGAACTCTTATTGGGGAAGCGCAGGTTTCATGAAATGAACTCAGAATGTCAAGTTATAATGAAATCTTCATTTCGTGTTAGTTTGTCATGATTTCTTCACGAAAACACGTTTTCCTATAATGTTAGGTCGAACTCTTATAGGGGAAGCGCAGGTTTCATGAAATGAACTCAGAATGTCAAGTTATAATGAAATCTTCATTTTGTGTTAGTTTGTCATGATTTCTTCACGAAAACACGTTTTCCTATAATGTTAGGTCGAACTCTTATAGGGGAAGCACAGGTTTCATGAAATGAACTCAGAATGTCAAGTGATAATGAAATCTTCATTTCGTGTTAGTTTGTCATGATTTCTTCACGAAAACACGTTTTTCTATAATGTTAGGTCGAACTCTTATAGGGGAAGCGCAGGTTTCATGAAATGAACTCAGAATGTCAAGTTATAATGAAATCTTCATTTCGTGTTAGTTTGTCATGATTTCTTCACGAAAACACGTTTTCCTATAATGGTAGGTCGAACTCTTATTGGGGAAGCGCAGGTTTCATGAAATGAACTCAGAATGTCAAGTTATAATGAAATCTTCATTTCGTGTTAGTTTGTCATGATTTCTTCACGAAAACACGTTTTCCTATAATGTTAGGTCGAACTCTTATAGGGGAAGCGCAGGTTTCATGAAATGAACTCAGAATGTCAAGTTATAATGAAATCTTCATTTCGTGTTAGTTTGTCATGATTTCTTCACGAAAACACGTTTTCCTATAATGTTAGGTCGAACTCTTATAGGGGAAGCACAGGTTTCATGAAATGAACTCAGAATGTCAAGTGATAATGAAATCTTCATTTCGTGTTAGTTTGTCATGATTTCTTCACGAAAACACGTTTTTCTATAATGTTAGGTCGAACTCTTATAGGGGAAGCGCAGGTTTCATGAAATGAACTCAGAATGTCAAGTTATAATGAAATCTTCATTTCGTGTTAGTTTGTCATGATTTCTTCACGAAAACACGTTTTCCTATAATGGTAGGTCGAACTCTTATTGGGGAAGCGCAGGTTTCATGAAATGAACTCAGAATGTCAAGTTATAATGAAATCTTCATTTCGTGTTAGTTTGTCATGATTTCTTCACGAAAACACGTTTTCCTATAATGTTAGGTCGAACTCTTATAGGGGAAGCGCAGGTTTCATGAAATGAACTCAGAATGTCAAGTTATAATGAAATCTTCATTTCGTGTTAGTTTGTCATGATTTCTTCACGAAAACACGTTTTCCTATAATGTTAGGTCGAACTCTTATAGGGGAAGCACAGGTTTCATGAAATGAACTCAGAATGTCAAGTTATAATAAAATCTTCATTTTGTGTTAGTTTGTCATGATTTCTTCACGAAAACACGTTTTCCTATAATGTTACGTCGAACTCTTATAGGGGAAGCGCAGGTTTCATGAAATGAACTCAGAATGTCAAGTTATAATGAAATCTTCATTTTGTGTTAGTTTGTCATGATTTCTTCACGAAAACACGTTTTCCTATAATGGTAGGTCGAACTCTTATTGGGGAAGCGCAGGTTTCATGAAATGAACTCAGAATGTCAAGTTATAATGAAATCTTCATTTTGTGTTAGTTTGTCATGATTTCTTCACGAAAACACGTTTTCCTACAATGGTAGGTCGAACTCTTATTGGGGAAGCGCAGGTTTCATGAAATGAACTCAGAATGTCAAGTTATAATGAAATCTTCATTTTGTGTTAGTTTGTCATGATTTCTTCACGAAAACACGTTTTCCTATAATGGTAGGTCGAACTCTTATTGGGGAAGCGCAGGTTTCATGAAATGAACTCAGAATGTCAAGTTATAATGAAATCTTCATTTCGTGTTAGTTTGTCATGATTTCTTCACGAAAACACGTTTTCCTATAATGTTAGGTCGAACTCTTATAGGGGAAGCGCAGGTTTCATGAAATGAACTCAGAATGTCAAGTTATAATGAAATCTTCATTTTGTGTTAGTTTGTCATGATTTCTTCACGAAAACACGTTTTCCTATAATGGTAGGTCGAACTCTTATTGGGGAAGCGCAGGTTTCATGAAATGAACTCAGAATGTCAAGTTATAATGAAATCTTCATTTTGTGTTAGTTTGTCATGATTTCTTCACGAAAACACGTTTTCCTGTAATGGTAGGTCGAACTCTTATTGGGGAAGCGCAGGTTTCATGAAATGAACTCAGAATGTCAAGTTATAATGAAATCTTCATTTTGTGTTAGTTTGTCATGATTTCTTCACGAAAACACGTTTTCCTATAATGTTAGGTCGAACTCTTATAGGGGAAGCGCAGGTTTCATGAAATGAACTCAGAATGTCAACTTATAATGAAATCTTCATTTCGTGTTAGTTTGTCATGATTTCTTCACGAAAACACGTTTTCCTATAATGTTACGTCGAACTCTTATAGGGGAAGCGCAGGTTTCATGAAATGAACTCAGAATGTCAAGTTATAATGAAATCTTCATTTTGTGTTAGTTTGTCATGATTTCTTCACGAAAACACGTTTTCCTATAATGGTAGGTCGAACTCTTATAGGGGAAGCGCAGGTTTCATGAAATGAACTCAGAATGTCAAGTTATAATGAAATCTTCATTTTGTGTTAGTTTGTCATGATTTCTTCACGAAAACACGTTTTCCTATAATGGTAGGTCGAACTCTTATAGGGGAAGCGCAGGTTTTATGAAATGAACTCAGAATGTCAAGTTATAATGAAATCTTCATTTCGTGTTAGTTTGTCATGATTTCTTCACGAAAACACGTTTTTCTATAATGTTAGGTCGAACTCTTATAGGGGAAGCGCAGGTTTCATGAAATGAACTCAGAATGTCAAGTTATAATGAAATCTTCATTTTGTGTTAGTTTGTCATGATTTCTTCACGAAAACACGTTTTCCTATAATGGTAGGTCGAACTCTTATTGGGGAAGCGCAGGTTTCATGAAATGAACTCAGAATGTCAAGTTATAATGAAATCTTCATTTCGTGTTAGTTTGTCATGATTTCTTCACGAAAACACGTTTTCCTATAATGTTAGGTCGAACTCTTATAGGGGAAGCGCAGGTTTCATGAAATGAACTCAGAATGTCAAGTTATAATGAAATCTTCATTTCGTGTTAGTTTGTCATGATTTCTTCACGAAAACACGTTTTCCTATAATGTTAGGTCGAACTCTTATAGGGGAAGCGCAGGTTTCATGAAATGAACTCAGAATGTCAAGTTATAATGAAATCTTCATTTCGTGTTAGTTTGTCATGATTTCTTCACGAAAACACGTTTTCCTATAATGTTAGGTCGAACTCTTATAGGGGAAGCACAGGTTTCATGAAATGAACTCAGAATGTCAAGTTATAATGAAATCTTCATTTCGTGTTAGTTTGTCATGATTTCTTCACGAAAACACGTTTTTCTATAATGTTAGGTCGAACTCTTATAGGGGAAGCGCAGGTTTCATGAAATGAACTCAGAATGTCAAGTTATAATGAAATCTTCATTTTGTGTTCGTTTGTGATGATTTCTTCACGAAAACACGTTTTCCTATAATGGTAGGTCGAACTCTTATAGGGGAAGCGCAGGTTTCATGAAATGAACTCAGAATGTCAAGTTATAATGAAATCTTCATTTCGTGTTAGTTTGTCATGATTTCTTCACGAAAACACGTTTTCCTATAATGGTAGGTCGAACTCTTATTGGGGAAGCGCAGGTTTCATGAAATGAACTCAGAATGTCAAGTTATAATGAAATCTTCATTTTGTGTTAGTTTGTCATGATTTCTTCACGAAAACACGTTTTCCTATAATGTTAGGTCGAACTCTTATAGGGGAAGCGCAGGTTTCATGAAATGAACTCAGAATGTCAAGTTATAATGAAATCTTCATTTTGTGTTAGTTTGTCATGATTTCTTCACGAAAACACGTTTTCCTATAATGGTAGGTCGATCTCTTATTGGGGAAGCGCAGGTTTCATGAAATGAACTCAGAATGTCAAGTTATAATGAAATCTTCATTTTGTGTTAGTTTGTCATGATTTCTTCGCGAAAACACGTTTTCCTATAATGTTAGCTCGAACTCTTATAGGGGAAGCGTAGGTTTCATGAAATGAACTCAGAATGTCAAGTTATAATGAAATCTTCATTTCGTGTTAGTTTGTCATGATTTCTTCACGAAAACACGTTTTCCTACAATGGTAGGTCGAACTCTTATTGGGGAAGCGCAGGTTTCATGAAATGAACTCAGAATGTCAAGTTATAATGAAATCTTCATTTTGTGTTAGTTTGTCATGATTTCTTCACGAAAACACGTTTTCCTATAATGGTAGGTCGAACTCTTATTGGGGAAGCGCAGGTTTCATGAAATGAACTCAGAATGTCAAGTTATAATGAAATCTTCATTTTGTGTTAGTTTGTCATGATTTCTTCACGAAAACACGTTTTCCTATAATGTTAGGTCGAACTCTTATAGGGGAAGCGCAGGTTTCATGAAATGAACTCAGAATGTCAAGTTATAATGAAATCTTCATTTTGTGTTAGTTTGTCATGATTTCTTCACGAAAACACGTTTTCCTATAATGGTAGGTCGAACTCTTATTGGGGAAGCGCAGGTTTCATGAAATGAACTCAGAATGTCAAGTTATAATGAAATCTTCATTTTGTGTTAGTTTGTCATGATTTCTTCACGAAAACACGTTTTCCTATAATGTTAGGTCGAACTCTTATAGGGGAAGCGTAGGTTTCATGAAATGAACTCAGAATGTCAAGTTATAATGAAATCTTCATTTCGTGTTAGTTTTTCATGATTTCTTCACGAAAACACGTTTTCCTATAATGGTAGGTCGAACTCTTATTGGGGAAGCGCAGGTTTCATGAAATGAACTCAGAATGTCAAGTTATAATGAAATCTTCATTTCGTGTTAGTTTGTCATGATTTCTTCACGAAAACACGTTTTCCTATAATGGTAGGTCGAACTCTTATTGGGGAAGCGCAGGTTTCATGAAATGAACTCAGAATGTCAAGTTATAATGAAATCTTCATTTCGTGTTAGTTTGTCATGATTTCTTCACGAAAACACGTTTTCCTATAATGGTAGGTCGAACTCTTATTGGGGAAGCGCAGGTTTCATGAAATGAACTCAGAATGTCAAGTTATAATGAAATCTTCATTTTGTGTTAGTTTGTCATGATTTCTTCACGAAAACACGTTTTCCTACAATGGTAGGTCGAACTCTTATTGGGGAAGCGCAGGTTTCATGAAATGAACTCAGAATGTCAAGTTATAATGAAATCTTCATTTTGTGTTAGTTTGTCATGATTTCTTCACGAAAACACGTTTTCCTATAATGGTAGGTCGAACTCTTATTGGGGAAGCGCAGGTTTCATGAAATGAACTCAGAATGTCAAGTTAT